>NC_135561.1:12262960-12320460 GCF_964340395.1 Glandiceps talaboti
GTGTGCGTGCGTGCGTGCGTGCGTGCGTGCGTGCATGCATGCATGCATGCATGTATGTATGTATGTATGTATGTATGTATGTGTGTATGTACGTACGTACGTGTGTGCATGCGTGCGTGCGTGCGTGCGTGTGTGTGTGTGTGTGTACGTGTGTGTGTGTGTGTGTGTGTGTGTGTGTGTGTGTGTGTGTGTGTGTGTGTGTGTGTGTGTGTTTACGTCCGTCCGTAGGTATGGCAGTATGTCCATGCATGACGGTGAGTCAGTGAATTTGTGAAAGCAAGCAGACTGATTTGCTTTTTACATACCTGATGCAATACGATGTACATCGCGAGTACCATGTGTATGGATAGTTGACTCTATGGGTAAGGGATTACTACACTCCACTCCATCAAATGTAAAGTACCATCTTGCACAGGAAGCAGCGGTGGATCCGGAACGTAAACGAATATTACCATTGAACGTGACACGTAGGGCTGTACCAGATAACTTCTTGTCGAAACTACAGTCCTGGAATACAATATAGTATCATAATTACTGTATTTGAACAACTCAGTGGTTATCTGAAGTTGGCTGGAGAAATCGTGTGTTTCATTAAACCATGCATGTATTAGGAGACTACCAGTCAGCTGGCTAGCACCACAGTGACGGTTTGGGTATACATGTATCTCAGCCCACTAACTAGACTGTCGACAGTCGCTCGCGCCTTTTTTCCCCTACGTTTTATCTAAACTCCGATCCGGCTCAACACTAGTCTAATCGCAAACTGATATCGAGGGCCGTTCCTCGACCACTCGGGCCTTCGGCCCTCGATATCAGTTTGCGATTATACTAGTGTGGCGCCGGATCGGAGTTTGGATAAAACGTAGGGAAAAAAAGGCGCGAGCGACTGTCGACAGTCTACCCACTAACGAACAGACTGGAAACGCATATTGCGTATACGCTCACCCTTCAAGTATGCCTTTTGTTTTAAACTCTCTCCGAAAACTGTCGAACGAACTGCAAAACGACACTTCGGGTCTTTACGTTTTTTTTGCAAATGACTCGAACAGTTTCTATCGGAAAATGTCAAAGGTTATTAGTAAGTGTAGTCTATGACCACGGGAAGCGAAGACCGTCACACAGTCAGAATTCTAGTCTGTATTTTAAGTGGTCTGATTTATATGAATATACGGTTATGTGGATTAGCATAGAATCCACACCATGTAGAACGTTTATCATTTTTCGCTCTACCTGAGATAACACACACACACACACACACACACACACACACACACACACACACACACACACACACACACACACACACACACACACACACACACACACACACACACATATATATATATATATATATATATATATATATATATATATATATATATATATATATATATATATATATATAGTTTTGGTAGTACTGGAACTCTTTCCTGGTTGTAACACGGAGTTTCACGCATTGTGCGATCATCAGACAACTGCTGGTTTCTTCTCTCTGGGTGTGCTGTTTATATAGAGTGCAGACAATAGAAATATCATCACTATTGTCTGGGTTGGTGTTGTGTGTGTGTGGAGGTTTTAGTTGTTACTGTGTGAGTTATTGGGTGCGGACAAGTAGGTGTTGGCGGGTTGTTACATGTTGGGCTTTGATGTTCCGTTAGTTAACGGGTTTAGTTTAGGTGATAGATGCTCTATTGAAGTTGGACAAATAAAACTTATTCTCGTGTCAGCATTTGGATATCAACTCAGTTCTTTTGTTTAGTGTGGAGTTTTTGTCGGACTATGTCTGTCGGACTATGTCTGTCTGTCCGTCCGTCCGTCCGTGCGTCTCTCTCTCTCTCTCTCTCTCTCTCTCTCTCTCTCTCTCTCTCTCTCTCTCTCTCTCTCTCTCTCTCTCTCTCTCTCTCTCTCTCTCTCTCTCTCTCTCTCTCTCTCTCTCTCTCTCTCTCTTGTTTAAATAATTTCAGTTCGTTTGAGGAACCCTAGGTTGTTTGAAGTCTCAAAGTGGGTGGGGGTGGGGAGGCTGCGAAAAAATTGGCCAAAATATTTCTCCTCGAGTAAATTCTGCTAATTCTCTGTATAAATAGTGTATTTATGTTTACACTATGCAGTTAGGCCAAGGAAGTTGCTGCCACTATACGTGTCACGACACTTTAATTATCTGGTCATAGGTAGCAATTAAGGACTGGGTACTTGTAAATTTAAAGTGTCTTGTGACCATTGAGCTGAGTTGCTAAAAATGAATGTAATAATGATGGGGATCTATAAGTTGTATTCGAAATGACGGTTTGTTCAGAATGCAAATAAATATCGTCGTCATAAACCTGCCCCTTTGTCCTATTTATGGTAACATTTTTGTTAGGGGTAAATTATTTAATTTCGTGGGGGGGGGACTGGAGGATTTTCGGAAAAAAAATTGTCGACGGCTGTAGTAAAAAGAATTTGCTGACCAACTCAAGACATATTTTTTTTCCAGGTTTATGACCTTAAAAACTAAAAACTGCTGTGCTGCAATTAGTGCAGAAACCAGCTACAAATGTCAAATTCCCAGTTACGTGTATATGTCTCCCTCTACTGGCAACACCGGCAATTAAACTGTTTAAGAGCCGACGTAAAGCGTCTAGTGTTTTACGACGATATAGGAGGGAGTCAGTTAAGCGCCGCCGTAAATCGACTCCTCGTTTTACAACGATTACTCAAACATGATATTAAACTGTGATCACCTAAAAAAATAAGATTTGATCGAGAATGTATTGACCACTTCTCCACTTAAGACAAAATAAGTCAACAAGAAATGAATCGCTCATTTCAACCAACAAAAGTTACATCGAAGTTAATTAGCTTGAGTCTTTTGCCGACAAAGTTAGGTCACTCCTTACAATCCAACCGTTGATGGCGCTCCTCCTTAGTTCCATACATGTGTGAGGTAGGAAAATTATGATAAAGCCACTGACGACTACGTGTGTAATACAAATGGTGACGTCCACGGACGTCTAGTTTATCGCATTTACGTCAATCCAGATAAATTCACGTAATTGTCTAAAAGGAAATCCACTGTTTGTCGATATTAACACGTTATATACTTTAAAACACAGCTCTGAATATTACAATATTGTTAAACGTATCGTTAATGCCAACGGTATTACATGTCACTCATCAGTCCGTACGTTGGGTTGAATACGATCGGTTTGATATAGGACTGAGGGGTTAGACAGTCTTTGAATACCGCGGTTTGTCACATTTAGCTTACTTCGTGCCTTCATTGAGATTTTATAATGATCTCACCATCCTATAGCCTAGCTAGGTCAACATGGAAATTTCTCTATGAATCAGAGGCGCAGTTAATTTGTACGATTATGGTTTTGATTAATCTGACGTCATTTCTGGAAACGAGGTTGTCGGAGTAAAGCCACTGAGTCACTATCATGATTACTTATTTACATGTGAACATTTTCACAAATTTTCACAAATTTCCTATCAATTAAATGATTTCTCATTGTCAAAATGATTCCAATGGGGAGTCTGACCAATTATAATTTATTTTCACCATGTTTTCTGCCATTTCTAACTTGGAATTGCCGCATCAGATCACACCCTCAATGATATTACGTTGTCCGAATTCTTGTTTAACATGTCAATCATGGTTCGAGGCATGATTACTGTGATCAACCAATCATGATTGTGATTGGTATTTATCAAACGCGAAATCCTGATTGTGATCGATAAGTCATAATTTTATGATTGTGAAAATCGATGCGCCTCAGGTAAATCTCTCTAATTAAACATAACGGAATATGAAAGAGAAACTTTAAAAAAATCAAACCAATGACGGTGGATGGAGTCTTGTGAGCCGTTTTAATGATAATACGTAGGTTTGATGTATAGTTCTATAACTATTACATAACACTTTCAACAGAAATTGTAATATACCAAATTAATGGAATACATGATCACTGCTCAAACAATCTCTGAAGTAGTGCACAACGCCCTCTATATATATATATAGGTTTAGTTTTCACTCATAGCAATTTCTTCAACGATCACTCTGGATACAGAAGCCCAGCCGGTATAAGCATCTCCCATTGCATGACCAGTGGAACAGGTACCAACACGAAACTCCACATCTACCCTACCAGCTGGAATACCAAAGCATATCCCTTCCACTGAAAAAAAAAGACAAAATATATTTGTAGGTCGTAATTGTTAAGAAATTGTTGTAGAGGACACTATACAGTGTAAATTTAACAATCACATTACGAGATTAGTATATATTTGTAATTTGTGATTTTGTAAAGACATCGAAACAAGCAATGGCAAAATATACTGTGTAGAGATGTCTTCCAAACTGATACTGTAAACTTATTTCATATATTAAAACGTCTGTCTGTTATGAAAACGTCTGTCTGTCTGTCTGTCTGTCTGTTAGCATTCGTAATATTATGCATGTATGTATGTATGTATGTATGTATGTATGTATGTATGTACGTATGTACGTATGTACGTATGTATGTATGTATGTATGTATGTACGTACGTACGTATGTATGTATGTACGTATGTACGTATGTATGTATGTATGTATGTATGTATGTATGTATGTATGTATGTCCGTATACGTCCGTACGTATGTCGTTTCCGTAAGTATGGCAGTATGCGCATGCATAATGGTGAGTCAGCGAATATATGTTTGAAAGCAAGCAGACCGATTTGTTTTTTACATACCGGATGTACTACGATGTATATTGACACCAGTGTGTGTATGGATAACTGAATCTATGGCAAATGGTTTAAGACACTCCACGCCATCAAATGTAAAGTACCATCGTACACAGGAACCACTGGAGGAAAGTGAACGGAGATTACCATTCCATGTGACACGTATGGCTGTATCTTCTGACTTCTTGTCGAAAATACAGTCCTGGAATACATAAATAGTGTCATAATTACTGAATTTGAACTACTCGGTGGTTATCTGGAGTTGACCGGAGAATTAAATTTTAAACCATATAGACCCTACATTACGTGTAGGGTCTATGATTCTTTCTAAACAATTCAGCTAGCTATCACCACAGTGACGTACGGTTTAAATAAATGAATGTACGTCATGTGGATTAACATCAAATCCATACTGTACAACGTTTATAAATTTTCGCTCTACCTTAGATATAGTCTATGTTTTAAAATCTCTTTTGAAATGTTTTGAGAATACTAGCTGTATGCTCTTAATTGAATGCTGTCTTTCAAGTTCATTGAAACCGCGGCGTGGTTTCATACAGAAAATTCAGGATTAGCTTAAATATTTTGGAATAATGTCTTTTCCCCCAAGGTTGTTATAACCATGTTATTCAATTGAAATGGAACGGTTTTACCTTCACAGCAAATAGATATAGAATTATTTTATTTTTTAATTTGTCATATTCTTACCTTTATAATCACGTTTTCACGCCCATCATTTAGGTTGTTCCAGGCACATTGTTTGATATTGACTGTCGGGACTGTTACAGGGCCTGGTTTTGCCGCGCCTCCCGATTCAGCACATTCTCCCTTGTCACCTTTTAGCCCATCACGTCCTGGACTACCAGGAATACCAGGTACTCCAGGAATACCAGCTGGTCCAGCTAAACAGCATAACGGCTGTAAGTATGATAAAGTATGTGCATATATTATCTCTAGTTTTTCACTATGTTATAAGCATTTCATGCAATAAAATAACTGTGACAAAAAATAACTAACTAATATGTCACACAACACGTGTACCGCTATAGTCAAGAAAACCGAGCGATTATTTCAAATGTTATATCACGATCGATTACAAAAAAAAGCTGTCATTCGCCGCAGAGAGAGAAATCCGAGTCGTAGACCTACAAGAGATCCAAAATAAAAATGTGATACGGTTTAGATTACTAAAAACAGTCTAGCTACATAACAACAATATCAAGACATGTCTTCTCACCTCATCAACTTCAGCAACAGCGTCTATGCAATCAATTCTCCCCAGTGTTAGTAGAAGTACGAACACATACACGTACATGAAAACCATTGTTGCTTCTCTTCTGTGGTAACGGTAAAAATCGTTCAGTTGCTGAAGAGTTGTCAGGATTTACGGAGGGGGCTCATGTGGGACACTTTTTAATGTGTGTCGCTATACCGGGGGAGTCACATTCTTTCAATACAGTAACTGCTTTTTGTCAATTCTTGTCTGTCCATTCATTGCCGTAAACTAGAAATGCATGACACGATAATTCATATTGATAGGTATTGATTCAGAAATGAGCACAAGGGAAATGCCAAATTTTCTCAGTGCACAGTATGTATTCCATCTCACGTCAAAGTAGTTTGTAAAATGAAAGGATGTAAAGAACAACATGGTGCAATTATTATGACTACACTACACTACACTACACTACACTACACTACACTACACTACTATAATGGGGATATTTTGGGACTTTAATATGTTGAGGTTTCAAACGCGTGCCAAATTATGTCCTAGGTCTACAACGTGCGTGCAATATATCAAAACAAACAAACAAACAAACAAACAAACACACACACACACACACACACACACACACAGTCACACATACATACATACATACATACATACATACATACATACATACATACATACATACATACGTACATACGTACATACGTACGTACGTACGTACGTACATACATACATACATACATACACACACACACACACACACACACACACACAGTGGGTTTGACAAGCCTTTCGATTTTAGTGGAGATCCGATTCTGGATCCTGATTTCAGTCACAGTGAATATGACTATTTTTTTTATATGTAAAACTATTATATTACTAACAACAGAAATTGAGCTCCAATCTGTGGCGCCGCCTTCCTTCAGTTTATGGTCTCAGTGTATAGAGATGGGTGAAGATTTTGCTATCTTTCCAAAAAACTGCTCAGTGTTAATTGGTGGAGGTAATATGCGCTCTACCTCCGACACAGAATATTATAGCAGCGTACCCCCCCGATGTAAATAGAAATGCTGACCAAAACCCTCGTTATTTACAATACTGTTAAAGTGATCGGTCATAATTCACTTTTCATATTAAATTTTGGGGAGAAAAATAATACAAATACAAAATAAACAACTCTAATTTTTTATTATGCTGGTATTATTGTTTGAATAAATTATTAGAAAGATAGCTTTTCAAAATTAACTTTCTGATGATAACTAAAAACTCTAATAATATAACATGAAAACTCTAATCAGGATGTGTTGGCATACAGATCGAAGTAATACCAAAAAATAATAAATATTTAGATTGATTTATAAATTCACAGGTACTATTTGGTTTCTTTTTAATAACGTCGAAAATTCGTTTTATTGGTATTTAGGCCACATTGAATTGATATAATGGGATCTACAGGTACACTTGATATTTAATTAATTTTGGTGTTTGTCTTTAATGTAGATCAATGAATTAAATGAGTAAATCCCCCCTTTCTGGACTTTATGATATTGGACCGGATATTGGTTGTTGCGGATTGTGGTTGTACAATGCTGGGGAAAGCGGGTGGTGGTGGTGGTGGTGGTGGTGGTGGTGGGGAGTCGGGGTGGTGGCATACCGTGGGAGGAGACATAAGTCATACTACAGAGGAGGTGCGCCAACCCATATTATCAGCGCCGACTTATAATTCAATTCCAATGCGTTCTTATTAGTATATTAGATATCAGCTACTTAATTAACTACAACTGGATCATTTCTTTTGCCAATGTATTTTGTTAGATTATTCGTAATATGAAACGGTATTGACCGCAATGTGGCTGAACGTATTTTTTTGTAGCTGTATAATAAATGGTAATTCTTATGTTCATGAAGCGGGGGCTATAACTACGAATTTCTTGCTCATTATTTGAACCACATTAAGCCTTCGTAGCTGTAGCTTACTTAGTACATTTTGCGAAATTTCTCGCGGCTTTTATTTAAACCATTTATATGAGGTGAGTGTGCGCCTGTCATGAGTGTGCTTGTGCATACGCATGCTTTAATATTTCTCTCTCTCTCTCTCTCTCTCTCTCTCTCTCTCTCTCTCTCTCTCTCTCTCTCTCTCTCTCCCTCACTCTCCCTCCCTCCCCTCTCCCTCTCTCTCTCTCTCTCTCTCTCTCTCGCTCTCTCTCTCTCTCTCCCTCGCTCTCTCTCTCGCACACACACACACACACACACACACACACACACACACACACACACACACATTGTCATGTGATCATAGAGCTGCGTCTTATAATTTCTACAAAATTGAATGCAATCATGATAGACTTAGACTGTAAGTGTAAGATACGTCGTGACGTTCCGCCCTCACCGGCCGGCCTCCTCCGTTTCGCTCAGCGCGGCATGCAAATATAAACACACCATTGATCAGCTCGTCGTAAACGTACCCCTCTGTATTTATGGCAACGCTCTTTTGTTAGCGAAAAAAAGATGTACTCTATATGTCTTAGTTTTCACGTCTTTAATTTCCTCTATTAGAATTATGTGGATATGGTACATATCTACAGTCATATTTATCAGCCTTTGTTGTTGCGTACAATTCGGCTTTTAGACACTGAAGACGTTTACATGTATTCGTCCAAGGATTTCGATTCTAAAGTTGCGCGTATCAACATCACGAACATTGACCATGGCAACTGCGCTCTGTTCCATTTTGTCACTTTTAGTAACAATCGAACACTGTTATTCATTCTTGTATACGGAGTTGCTTCTGCTCGTTGAGCTTTTGCAAGATGCATACTGTAATATTAATATTACGTTAAAATGGGACTTCAAAGACTTGTGACGTTCATCGCGCTGTATTTTATCAGCGCTGCGTACAGTCTAATGAGAAGTCTGCCTGTCATTGGTGGAGTTTTGGCGATCTGGGAGAAGACATTTTCCAAAGGCTTCGCGGTCATATCGTTGGTCTTCCGTGTTGCCAAGAACATCAAGGACAATGTTCTGTCGATAGATAAGTTACTTTTGAACTTGGCGTTGTTTCCGATACGCTTCCCCGTCTTCATCGTGTCATGGGTCTGCCGTAAACTGACCCAGAGGATCGTTGGAGCAATCGTCACACTTAAGGGAAGACTCCTTACGATGTCTAGTTTCATCTTTGAAGTTGGATTTTCGATGATCGCACAAATAATGCGGTTACAGTATATAATGTTGATGATTTGCTTCAGCCCAATGATATTGGCCTATAGGAGCACATGTGCAACCGGAAAACTTCTTCTCAATATCATACCACTGGAGTTTGGTATGACAACTGATATTAAGGAGCAAGTTGATGGCCTTGGCAGAATTCGGAAAGAAAAGCGAGTTGAATGTGATGGCAATATTCATAAAATGTTGCTACGACGAGTGGATGCCATGGAAAAAGATATTCAAACGGACAGGCGAGATATCCAAACGATGCTATCGGAAGTTGATGAAATGTTGGACAAAGTGGATTCTGGACTAAATATGCCTCATCATTCAGATAGACAACGGTCACCTAGACGACAGTGTTCGTGTGGTCATTTGCCCGGTCTGCGGCGGATGGCAAGATTGTCCACATGTTCTCCAGGCATCGAATTTGACACTAATAATACTTCTCAGGTTATTCCTACCGATAATAATGTTGGAGACATTGACAGTCCTGGATCCCGTGTCGTACGGAGACGACCAGTGGGTCGAGTTACTAGAGACATTAATAACAGAGAATCTGACGTCGAACTGAGACGGCCAGGTGGTCAAGTCTCTGGTAATATTGGTATCAAGGCCTCATTTTCTATTCCAAGAATGTTCCATCGCTTTTAATTTCAAATGATACGTCGTCACGTCGATAGTGCATTTTGTGATCAGATACTATGGACTTATAGAAATGTAACGAAGAATTTAAAAAAAAAAAGGGCAAAAAGGTGATTGATAAGTTCTTCACAGTCTTCGAATTCAAAGCGATATATATTACAGACATATGACCATTCTAAGAATGATAAAATGAACTGGGCATATCACATCTAAAAGTCATTTTTGATTACCAATATTCAAACAACACATTGGTCTATCTGTGTAATTCAGCCTGTTTGAAATAAAACACCTACAAAGTTAATTTTGTTTTGTGGAAGAATATTTTCCATTATGTTTGGCGTATGGTTTTAATTATATGGGTATCATTCTCCATGAAACAGACTGCATTTGCTAGCATAATATTTTAGTTGTTTCGCCCCTCCCCGTCATACTTGAATTGTTGGACGAAATATTTCAAACAAACGGTAGGTCATGAAACCGTACATTTTCCACAAATAGCCTAGTGTCGAGTCATGTGGAGATTTTTGGTTTTTGCATTTCCTTTAGACCCCCGTAGGCCTACCCGCGAGAGCCAAAAATCCACACACAACTAGATACAAGGTTTATCAGTAAATTATGACGGAGAAGTGAAGAATTTGAGACAGCGTTTCATCATATCTATAAGCTTGTCATTACTACACTATACAAAACAATGCCACAGAAAACATTGACTCTAGGCCTGTGTGTGTGAGATAAACATTGCTATTTGAAACACAATATTTTGTTATTTCCGTTGATTGTTTTCTACTAGAGAAGACATGCTTCCATGATTCATTTTGTTGTGAAATAACAGACATGACAAAGAACCGGATTGATAATTGATATGATATTGTTTGTTTTGCAATCATCTAAATATTGTCATTTCAAGCCTTGAGAGATGGCGCCCTCTATGACACCATTGCACTTAGTTGTGCAATTTGTCAGCATCCGGGGCCTTGTACATCTCTCCTTGTACTGCGGTTACTTGTACCAATCCGCCAAAATAATTTTTATGTAGTATATACACATTGACGATTTGGATGTGCTAAAATATGTAGAAATTGTTCTTAATAATGTTAGTATACTCATATTTGTATCTAAATGTGATGAAACGCAAATTTTCAAGAAGCAAATTCGGCGGACAAATATCACAAAAAGTTCGGCGGACTAATATAAATTCACACACTATACTCGACCTCTTTCTGGTGTCCATCCGTCGACAGAAGCCATGAGGTGAGAGCGTACACCAAGAAAATGCGTATTTTCGGCTTGATTTTGTTGAAATCGCTCCCAAACTGTAACGGAACGATAAATAGTATCACCGTAGTATCTAACAAGGTGTGAATACATGTTTAGAGGTGTGAAATACTCATTGTCGCAGTTGCGTATATATTGCCGATATGCCAATCCAATATGGCGACGACCATGCATCGATGGCGCACGATGTAAAGTTTAGTTGATAAAGCTAAAATAACCACCATGGAACGTAAATGGCTGTTGCAACAGTGTATGACAATTGCTATATTTGAAATCAGCGTGATGTTCATTTTGTGATCTCAATGTGTATGTAAGATTACAACTCAAAGTTTGAAATCATTCATACAGAACACCCAACAGACTAACGTGGAAAAGTGTCCATACACGTGATGTGACGCATGAGTTTGTATTATTCAGATTTATAATGAATATAGTTATTGTAAACTCAGAATTTTAGCATATTACCGTTTGTTTTTACTATACGGATGAACAGTTGCTCCTGTGTCTCTAATGTCTTGGCGAATGTAGTCAGTAATTTCGTCACAACAGTTTGCAAGGCAATGATTGCCATACTCGAACTCGGCCTGAGTGAATGTAGAAAAATGGGCCAGACGATGCAACTGTTGCCTGCTTATATCAGTCCTGTAAACATAAATGCAAAAAACAAATGTAAAGCCTTCAAATCAACGTAGGCTCAGGATAACTAGAAGACACTACACTCTCTTGAAGTTGAATACGTTGCCAACCTGATGTATTATTGCAGTATTGTATTTTGTACTTGTTGGGTGTGTTGGCTAAAGAAAGAAATATGTTACATTACATACCTTTCATTTGAAACCACATATTTCATTCCACTTTCCTTCTTTACAGTACCTTAAGGCTTCAGAAACGCCTGGCGTCAAGTGTCCTTAAGTGCGGCAAAAATAAGGTTTGGTTGGATCCAAACGAAATCAATGAAATTGCAAATGCTAATTCACGTAAGTAATTAATTACGTTGTACATATAGGATGATTTTGATAGTGTTCGCAACTCTTCAGGTGACTCTAATATTCTAACTTTATGAAGTTAAGTCTCTTGTAAGATAAACATGCCTCAGTTTTGACATAGTTAACTACTAGTATGTAGATGTCCATGTGAAATGTTTTGTCCCCATTTTCTAATAACACAGAAGCTAATGGGTATAAATAATTTTCCTTTTCTCAGGTCAGAATGTTCGTAAACTTATCAAGGATGGTCTTATTATCCGTAAGCCTGTAGCAGTTCATTCACGTGCACGTGTAAGGAAAGCTGCCATTGCCCGTAGGAAAGGTCGTCACATGGGTTATGGTAAGTAACTTTTGACTGTACAACATGTGTTATAACAGTACATGTATTGGGCAAGAAACATGTAGTGGCCACTTACAGTTGATAGCGATATTGTTTATGTAATCTTATGTATATAGAGTCATGCCATACTTCTATCAATAATCAAATTCTAAAACTTAACTCAACAGCTCTGATACAAATAAATATATCTGCTTTCTGATTAAGCCTGTTCTTCCATCTAGTTGTCTTTGTGCATTGCTTGAGATGGAATTCAGGTGTCTGTGTTCCAATACGGTGATTAAATTATTCCGAAGGTGTTCAGGGTCATGGTTTCTCCTAGCTGTGAACACAGTGCTTGTGATCTCAATGAAAGGACTAATAAGATACTAATGACTTGGGCGAGGCCATTCCCATGCATCATAATACCTTGTTGCTACAAAGCTCAGGTCTATACCAGTTATTAATTGTGTAGGAGAAAAGACAGGCCCCAGTCTCGTACAAAGAGGTACCTTGTACCCAGTCATCAAATTGACCCACTATATCAGGAAGATGTCTACAGTCCCGCACAACATTTGTAAATGTATATTTGCTTTCTGTACATGTATTCCATCATTTCTTGCTAAACATATCACGTTAAAGCTTGACATTTCTCCTGGCATGGTTCTGATATTCACTATAATTCATACACATTACAGGTAAAAGGAAGGGTACAGCAAATGCCCGTATGCCTGAAAAAGTTGTGTGGATCAGGCGTATGCGTGTCTTGAGAAGGCTTCTCAGAAAATACAGAGAAAATAAGAAGATAGACCGTCATCTGTAAGTGTTTGTATGTCAAGGCATACAGTTGTCAGAGTACGCCTGTAGAGTGTTTTTGACTTTTGACTAAATCTGCAACAAAATTGTAAAATTAAGGACAGATTCATTTTGCTGGATGGGAACACAAATGATAGTCTATGCGTCGCTACAAAATTGAAATGAGATCACATACTAGTAAGTCCAGATTCAGAAAGTTTAAAATCATGAAGATGTCTGTACATTGATATTGCTGTAGAAGTGCACCTAGATATATATATATGTGTGTGTGTATGTATATGTACTTCCTTCCTCAAAATAAGATTGTTCTATCATGTGGTTACTGTCAAATACCTATTTTGTTGATACTTTATCGATAACACTACTAGCTAGTTTAATCACCTCTTTCTTTGCAAATTTGTTCTCAAGTCTCAATAAGTTTGTTTCTGTTTACTTGTCATCCACAGTTACCATACTCTGTACATGAAAGCCAAGGGTAACGTGTTCAAGAACAAACGTGTATTGATGGAATTCATCCACAAAAAGAAGGCAGAGAAATCCAGAAGCAAAATGCTTTCGTACGTATTATTTTTAAACCTTAAGATTTGAATATCTAGTCCTCTTATAATTCACATGGGTATGAAAAGTTCACAGAAGACTCTTTTCAACCAGCTGGCTTCCACTACAGCGTCAGAAATTGACACAAAATTACAGTTGAGCAGCTGTATAGCTGTGAATTCAGGGAATGTCTGTATGGCGTGCGCTCATCTGTTCCACAAATGACTCATAGTGGTAGCTGTCACAGTGTAAACATAGGACTGAGAGTGGTGAAAGGGTTCACCCAGCGAGACTTAATTTACCTCTGCACACCAAGACTGACATTTCCTAAATCTCATCTGTATGCAATTATCTTTCAAGTTTAGTAAAAGAAAGATTTACCAAATCATTATCGTATTACAGAGAAACTTTTTAACTTGCCAACTGGTATATAATGAAGTGAAATATTTATACATGTTTTCTTTAAATTTCAAACAACCTTATACACTGTTTGCTTGGACCAGAACATGGGTAAAATCTAAACAAGTTCCCCAGTCATTTTTTCCCAAAAAATTGCAATAATCTTTGTAATACTTTCATTCCTGCACTCCTTATTTTCCTTTATTGATGCAATACTTATTGTCTACAAACCCTCTTATCTACATGTATTTGGATTCGCAATCCTTTTGGCCTGCAAAATTGTTATTTAGCATGTGCAGTGGGAAGTCATGGCTGTGACCAGAAAATTAGATAATTGTAACTTTTCTGAGACTGGTGGTAAAATTCTATCACAGGTAACAAATAGTTGACTGGGAAAAGTGTGTTGAAAATAGTAGTACTTGTGTAGTCACTGAAATTAGCTACAAGACCATCAGTTACACAAATTGTTAAGTTTCATGTTTTAAATTTCTTTTTGATATATTTATACAGCGATCAAGCTGAGGCTAGACGTGTCAAGACAAAAGAAGCACGTAAGCGTCGTGAAGAACGTCAATTGCTCAAGAGGCAAGAAATGCTCAAAACATTTGCTAAAGAAGATGAAGCCGCAACTACAGCTACCACTACAACCACTACTAAAAAATAAATCAGCTGTGATCTTTCTTTTGTGCAGAAAAACAACAAATGTACTTTGGAAATTCTTAATCAGAGTAAAAGAAAAATTATTCTGAGAATAGTTTGTGTCTTCTCTTGGTGTGTGTGTGTGTGTGTGTGTGTGAGTTCGTGCGCAATTGCAAGTGTATTTGCATAGTTTAGTGAGTTTGTGAATAATAATAGTGTTGTGCCAAATCACTAGCAGAGCTCAATGCGCACAAGAAGTAAGGGGTAAATTTACTGTATGGTGTGGGGAGAAGTGCATTCACAGACAACTGGATACATGGGGAACCTTGTACATCCTAGTACTAGCCAGAACAGTACAGCTATGTACAAGCGATGTGCCTCACAGCCCTGCTACATTGCTGTGAAAAATGTCTGGTGCATGGTTGTAAATATCACCTCTGCCACAACTGCACCCCTGAGTACCATGGCTGTGCACTGCACACCTAGCACACAATTGTGCACATCCATGTAACAGCCCTTTTGTTCATATCCAAATAGTATGGCCCACACAGCTGGTGGCTGTGGGAAATGCCTCTGTTACAGCAATGTTGACATGGCTGGTGCATGGCTGTGGGAAAAAGCTCGTATAAGGTTGTTATTACAAAGCTATGCTACATTGCTGTTCTTCACATGGTTTGTTGTGAAGTGATTACAGGAATGTATTGGGGTGATCTATGTTGTACACACATAAGGAAGTCACTATGTAAGTTTGGGGAAAGGCTTTAATTAATTAAAGGGATACTATGCTGTACACATCAAGTTGCTAGGTTTAAAATTTTGGATACTTATGTAAGCAGCACAAGTAAACATTGGATGGTCTGCTTTGGTGGTATTCTGTGCCCTTTAAAAGTGACTGGCTTGAGCACACAATGCTCTGAATCGAAGCACCTAGTCTGATTGAAATCTGATGAGGTGAATATGGCTGTATTTCTTCCTTTACATTCAATTTCATTAAAGGCTCTCATTTCTTTATTTACCTCAATTTCAATTTGGGTATTGTTTGTTTTTGATTTTGTTGTAATGGGAGTGGTTTTCTTTTTCCCATCTTCCTGGAAGGTTATCACTCCAGAAACATCAAAGTCGAAAAACAAACGACAACATACGAATGAAATTGAGGTAAATAAAGAAATATAGCCATATTCACCACATCAGATTGTGAGGCACTCCAAAAAAAACTCGCATAAAAGACGCAATAACGATGGAATAAAGGTAAATACAGGAATACCAGCCTATCTAACATCAGATTTTAATCAGATTGCCACTGACTGTGAAGTAACATTAACAGCCACAAGCGTGTATCTGAGTGAAAATTATTGTGGAAATTGTGAACTTTGCAGTTTCCTGATTATTTTAATTTTAAGTTCTAAGTCTGTAGGCAACATAATTCAGATGTCAAAAGTATATTGAACAAAATGAATCACAAATTTTATGGCCAAATTAATTTAAATTAGAGAACTGGTTGTCCAGGATATTAGTAAAGTGAACATTCTCTCCTTGCTAAAGGACAATACACAACACAATATGGCGCCATCATGAATTGTTAATAGCAAAGTCTCATTTATTGCACATTTTAAAAGTTACATCACCAAATTTTGAAAGAAAAAATTCTCAAGAATATGCCCCATTTATGAAACTATATTTAAAGTAATTATTCTATAAACTGACACACACTCCCACCACTGGGGGCTCTACTATGAGACCACCTTGTCTGGGGAGACGTAATCCCAAATTGTCCACACCAGAAGTCACGCAGTACATTTCTTCAAAGTCATGAAGAATGAGCTTACAAGGAATGTTACTCACAATTAAGATTTATCGGTCATACGAGACATGCAAACCAGTCGCAAAGGAACCCAAATTGTTAAGTGTGCAATGTTGGACATGAAGTTTTCCCAGAGTGCACTGCTCAGGGAGTGAGATCCAATGCAGATAACTTAGGATTATGTTTTCCCCAGATGCTCATCTGTGTGGTCTCACAGTAGAGCACCCAATGATGGGAGTCTGGGTAACTGAGACTAACCTAACACCTAAAAAAGTCAGCCACCATGTACGTCACTCAGAACACTTTCTTTGGAAAGATCCACCCCCAAACGTACCATACTCACAAAAAAAAACTGTATTTCTCATTTCCTTATCAATACACTGATATTTAACATTCTGAAATCATTCAAACACGACTCACGATACCTATTTTTTTCTGAATTTGTAATACTTTCATTTTCCTGTCATAGATCCACGAAAATTACCATATACACCAAAAAATGTATCTATCATTTCCTTATCAATGCAATATCAATAATTTGATATTTATATTCTGAAACTCTCGTTTTTCTGGTAATATTTAATATATTCTGGCATAAACACGTCATAATTGCTAAATATTACGTGATCTGAAATTCACAAATTATTGACAATGAAATCAACATGATTTCATTTTTGATGACCTTGCTCTAGTTTTTATGATTTTCTTGGAACTTGTTGAGAACAATTTTTTGAAAAGCAAAACTGAAGTTTTCGTGTATTACTACTACTAACCTTACACATATCAGCTTACATTAAGATCTTTATTTCAAAGTTTTTACAAATTATGAAAAATTAAAATTATGATTTCGTTGCGATTATGAATACCCCCCCCCCCCCCCTCGTTCACTCTATTTTTAAGTCATTGATTGCATACAAAATTCTCAATTAGGGTAATTTTGATCTGTATGACTGAAAGTCAGTCACAATAAAAAAATAACTGAAAACCTCTCAAAGATAAGTTGTTACCACATACCTATTTCCTATACCTAGCATTGTTCAGAATACTGAATATAGTATTTATTTGTTTTCAGCTAGGTAAACACAAGAATTGTCCTGTTTTATTTCAAATGTTATTTATTTTTTTTAAATCGATCAAAGCAAGTAGCTGCTGGCCTATGTACTTTGTAAATTTGTGTAAGTTGCATTAGAAGTGTTTACTTATCAAATGGCGATGAGCTGCAGAACACAGGTACCGTTAGTCTCTAGTTGCTAGACCCTTGGGTAATTCTACCAACCCCGCAGTCACATAGTGCTAAAGGCTTGCTGGAGTGGCATACCAGAGGTAGTGCCATATCCTTCTCGGCCTGTGTTCAGCAACCTTTCGAGTGCAGATTTAGGTCTTACTACAAGACTAAAAGTACTGTGTAAGTTGCATTACAAGTGTTTTAGTTTTAGTGAAATGACACTGAGATGCAGCATACAAGTACCCACCATCTTGAACATTCAAGTTTGTCAATTCAATATAAATCTTTGAAGACACTGGCACAATTGTCAAGTATGAAGAACATGCACACAGCTCCCCCCCCCCTCCCTACTGGTAGAGAAGGACCATTCTGATTGGTCAATATTTGTTGAAGAAAAATGGCATGTTTTGGTCATGCGAGGGCATACTACATACATGAAAAGTCATGCCAGTGTCTTCAAAGGTATATAAACAATTAAAATGGAATTAGAAAATCTTGATATAATAATAAACTCAAGATGAAAATCCAGAGACACCCCAGTTCACAGATACCCAATTTCTATAAAAGACTGTTTGAAAGGCAGCTATTGATGCTTAGCACAGTTGACATATCTATACATTGTTACATAACTATACACTGGTCTGGGGATGGAAGTCCAGGAAGTTTGGGGTTTCCTTGGGCATCAAATTCAAGTCCAGGTGCCTGGAAAAAAGGGAAAGATGAACAATGAGAACTATGTCTATGTACTACATGTCATTGAATAAATACAATAAAGTCAGGTTTATTCAAAACATTACATTTACATTTACTTACAAAAGTTATGTGGCTAGTACACTATAGTCAACACTACATTGTACAGGGGGACCAAAATGTGAAGAATTGGCATTCCATTTCAATTTCTGATTGCTAAAATAAATGCACTCACAATATGCAGGCAACTCTCTCACAATCACGATAAAGCATCATAAACTAGTAAATTAAGCCCAAACTTGAAATGAGAAAATTCTTATTGTCAGTACCTAATGTCAGAAAGTGAATTTTAATTCTTACCATTTCTCCTACTAATTCTTTAGGGGGTTGACCAAGAGCTTCCATCTGAAAAATTGGTAAATAAGAATCATGACCTATGACCTATGACCTTTGACCTACCCTTGGTAAAATGATATGCGTGAAATTTATAGACTACAAAGATAAATGTACATTTCATAATAAAGATTTCACAGAAGGCAAATGTAAAGATTCACTTTACATTACACAGACTTCAATTCCTCCAGGGCACAACAATATGTAGACACGAACTGAATATACATTTCAAAAAAATAACATCTAGATTTCAGTCACACTGATGTCCAGACTGTAGGATACATTGTGTTTTTCCATTGCCATTGATGTGCGAGGGCGCCCTGTCATGGCGTACTTTACAGGCTAACTGACATCCTAGTTGAGCATAATCAGAAGTTTCCAAATATATCAATGCAAACTGTCGTAGATGCAGAATTGATACAAGGATGTCTCTACCCTGGGTACTAATGGATAGGAACTAAAATATGGCTAAAAAGTGCTGTTGAGATGACAAATTTTTGGGGTTAGGGTGGGGGTCAGTGTACCCTCTAAGCCAATTTGACATGCCACTGATGCATACAATCTCTATTAGTGACAAACCAAAATTTGGTGTTCCCCTACCTCTTACTATATGGTGACTCACAAGAAATCTAAGTTTGCCTCATTGTGACTCACAACAACAAAATTTGGCTATCATCTAGTGAGCACACTGGTGGGGGTGAATATGTCTGTTTGTTTTACCATCTTACCTCTTGTACCATGATCATAATCCTATCAAATCTTTGTTTCTTGACGTCTTCACTGTCGGTACTAGATTCAGATTCATATTCATTACACAGTTGTCTCATCATATCAAACTGTTTCTGATATCGACTATAATCTTCTGTGTTTGTCTTCTCTTTATTTTCTTCTAACCATTGTGGATACTGACAGAAAAATCAGGTTACATTTATGAAAATTTTGTTTTTCCTCTGTAATATCACGTGATAAGGACAAGCTCAGACATGGAACCACACAATACATAATTATGAATAAATGGACATTATGAATGTCTCGGACATTTGACAGGAGTAGCCAATCACAAAGTAGTCAAGTGCTATCCGTGTATCGATCTCAAGATCTCTCTTTACATCTACCTCAATGAAGTCTTGAGATGAAATTTCAAATTCAACTGCAGGCGTCCACATAGTCATTAACATCATGTCTTTGTTAATCAATCACAGAATTCTGTCCAATGATAAGTTAGTGTTTATTGGGGGCAGTTACATAATGTCTAAATATGGCATATTTGTCATACTATCAGAATGCTACATATACACTGTTTTATACACATCATTCTAACAGTTCAGAGTTTACTCATTTACATACACGTGATGTATCAGCGGTGGGTTGAATGTTGCTGCGGGAAATTGTAACCTAGTTCTCGGTTTGCATTAATGACCGTTATACAAAATGATAGTCGTGATAGGAGATGACGAGACGATAATCAAAATCCCCACATAACTAGGTACATATAACAAAACATACCTTTTCAACTATTTCTTTCATAGATGGATAAATTACTTCTTTAGATAATAAATTTTTCATCATAGATTGAATCATTGGCATAAAATCCGTATCTCCCTCCATACCATCTTCCAATCTCATCCCTTCCATGGCTTTCTTTAACTCGTCCTCTGAAAACTGACCTGTCTGTAATGACAAACAGAAAATACATAATTAGCTCTCATTCCCAAATATCTTTCTTTTGTTCGGCCATGGAAAATATTAGTGACCTAAGGGGTCTTGTTACTACGAGCTGCGAGATGAGTACTGGTAAATCAAGTAGGGGACAAGTATTTTCTGGCTGAATGAGGAAACATATTTGGGAACAATATAACAATACCTCTTCAAGTATAATTTATTAAATAAATAATGGCAATATGGAACATTTTGACTCATATTTGAGCACTGCCGAACCAAGTGGACACGGGTTGTTGTGATGTCCAGTCTTGTAGACCAGGGTACATACTCCATATTTTCTGTTCAAAGACAACACATTGACTTGAGCATGGTATACTGACCATTATACTATGTACAAAGGCAGACACAGTTTAACAATAAACACAGAATTTATACCCTGGTCATTCTACATCACAACAACACGCACCCACGTCACGACAATGCGTGTTTACATCACTGGTTATGCTGCATTTGAAATATGAGTCAAATCTATTAAAATTGCCATTCCTTTCCTCACTTTCTCTTTGATTTTATTGGTGCTGGTATAATTATGTTATTCTCCAATATATTTGATGCTACAATGCGATTGACTTACATTAATCTCTTGAGACCCACCTCCATGTAAATTTGGTGTTCCCCATTCCTAACTAGTAGTGCAGTGCAAAGTTTAAATTTATTTGTAACTATTCACCTACAAAGATGAGTCTTAGTTATGACATTCTAGATTTCGTACAAGAAAAGTTGACAAACAGAGTACTAGGAATAGTTGGATATGGCATATAATGGCATGGGGACTATTGGATAGGAACTAATATATCAGGGCAAAAAAGTTCTGTTGTTGAGATGACAAATGGTGGGGGTCTGGGTGGGGGTCAGTGTGCCCTCTAAGTCAATGTCACATGCCACCGACACACAATTTCTAGTGACCCACCAAAATTTGGTGTTCCCCTATCTCTTACTATGTGGTGACTCACAAGAAATTCCAGTTTTTCTCATATTGACTCACAACAACATTAGAACGAATACCTACTTGTAATTCTGATGCATTCTGTGCAAGTCTATTCATTGTTTCTCCTAGTGTTCTTGAAAAATCAGCTGGTCCTCCAGTAGCACCACCTGAAATGTATAAACATAATTACATTTATCAAATGTACAAAAACATTAACTTAGCACGTTAGTTCAGCTGGTTAGAGCACTCTGACTAGTGTTTAGGGGATGTGATTTCAATTCCTACACATGTCAATTATCTGCCCTCATTTATAACAAATTCAAAATTACTTTATGGTGAGTTTCTTTCATTTATAGCAAACCCAAAAACATCGTTATCTAGGTATTAAATATTTTTGCTGCCAAGCATACATACACCTAAAAACGTAATCATTGTTATAAAAGTACTGCTGAGCAACGATTCAAAATTAACATTAGTCCCGTGTCCACAGACAACCAATTCTTATCATAGGGCTACCATAATTTACAGCTGGTAGCCCACTCAGGCTGTAATAATGTACCATTGAGTATGCAATCATTCACAGGATGGAAGATTTACGGACATGAAAGTATTTCAATAACAAACACATTTCCAATAGAGGAATTCTGTTTTCAGTTCAGGAATAAGGGACAACTGGTCACTATCCTTGGGTTACCAATTTCTGAAATTGATAGCCAACTGGGACTATCATAGATAAAAGTTAATTTTGAGCCCTGCTGCTCATACATGTACAATGTAAGGTGAGGTGATATTCATTAAAGGGTAAGTGTGGATTGGTGATTACAAAAAACAGCTAATTGTCTTGCAAAAAAAGTTCATCCTGAATAAAAGAATGACTTTATCTACAGTAATCCTCATGGATCCTCAGATACGAATTAAGATAGCAGAACTGAAAGACCTTGGGAATGAATAATGGGCCTTTAAAGATCATCAGGGCTCTTCTCTGTAGGGTTCAAAGGTCACTAGAGTACTATCTTGTGGCCTTTACCAGACACATACTATTAGTATTTTCTGACAAAACATTATTGTAACACTGAAAAAGTCTTTGTTTTGTACATTCCTGTTATCACATGATGTGTTACAGTTACAGAGTAAAAACAACTAAAAGTCTTTTCATCTAACAAATCATCATACACCAAACAGAGTCTTGTTAATGCCCTACATGTAGGTGCTTTCATTGCAATCTTTTCTCAAAGCAGGGGTGGGCTCTCACCCAGAATCCCCTCACTTGCAATAGTTGAAACCTAGGTGTATAGTCTAACAAATACTTATAAGTGAGTTCATTCCTGTATGGGTGAGTCTGATCTAGTATGTGGGGCCGGGGGGGTTATTTGTATGATTTTAGCTCTTTGTTGATCATTAAGATGATCTGTAACATAGTATCCACTTCAGAATTGTGCATCTTTTTATAATATATCTATTTCAGAATGTCTAAGTGATACCAGCTTCAAGTCAAGAATCAATGGCAGTAGGAACTGACAAGCAATGACAGAATATAACAAAATGACTATGAAACCATGATCAGCCTGCTTCTCACCTTCTACAGGTTGATCACTGTCAGATGCTTCAACTAGTTTCTGTAATTGTTCAGCTAATGCAGGATCATCAGGTTGTTGTCTACTTAGGTCAGTCATAAATGCCTGCATTGCTTTCTCTATTTCAGCAGACACTTCAGCAGTCATATCACCCTCACCACCTAGAAGGTCACCAAATAATGACTCTGGATTTGGCAGCATCTGTTTGATATAGAGATAGAGATAGAAATAGAAATACATTAAAGGGGCACACCAGTTGTAAATTTTGGTACATGCCTTAATATTTCTGTCTGTATGATGACTTTTTCTTGGAGTTGAATGGTTAGAGTGGTTGGTTTGTAGACTACATACATTGCTGGTTGTGGAGTCATGATGGTTGAATGGTTAGAGTGACTGGATTGTAATCTGTACACAGTTGGTTGTAAAGTCATGATGGTTGAATGGTTAGAGTGGCTGACTTGTAACCTGTACATTGCTGGTTGTGGAGTCATGATGGTTGAATGGTCAGAGTGGCTGGCTTGTAATCTGTACATTGCTGGTCTTGGAGTCATGATGGTTGAATGGTTAGAGTGACTGGATTGTAATCTGTACACAGTTGGTTGTAAAGTCATGATGGTTGAATGGTTAGAGTGGTTGGCTTGTAATCTGTACACAGTTGGTTGTAAAGTCATGATGGTTGAATGGTTAGAGTGGCTGACTTGTAACCTGTACATTGCTGGTTGTGGAGTCATGATGGTTGAATGGTTAGAGTGACTGACTTGTAATCTGTACATTGCTGGTTGTGGAGTCATGATGGTTGAATGGTCAGAGTGGCTGACTTTCAATCTGTACATTGCTGGTCTTGGAGTCATGATGGTTGAATGGTTAAAGTGGTTGGCTTCTAATCTGTATTTTGCTGCTTGTGATTCTAATTGCAAAAGTGGGAGTAAATGAAATTATGAAAATAATAAACTTATGAATCACCTGTGGTGGTGGTGGAGGTAGTGGTGGAGCACCAGCAGCACTCTCTTGTGGCAGGACAACTGTTTCTTTTGTTTTATCATCACTTTTGGGTGTTACTGGTTGACTACATTTATCAAAATCTTCCAATGCACCTATTTTCAGAATAAAAAATTCAAGAGATTTTGTTAAAATATACAAGAAAAATTACCATCTGCATATATTTATATCCAGCTACAGTATACATGTACTTATAACCATGCATGAGCCATGTAGAACAAAAAATAGGAAATATATACCATTATAATTCTCTCCGATGCTAAAGTATGACCAATTGAGAACTTCCCAACCTCGAAAATCCGAGGTTAGTTAATATGCTAAGCTGGTAGAAATGTGTTAATTGGCCTCATCATCTATATCAACAGAAATAAAGAAGTGTCGGGTATTTGCATAATCTTCTTTTCCATCTTTTCATTGTATGCATGGTGCGCTCAGACCACTATAGAAAGAGGTTGTCTTGCTGCTAGACGTCCGGGCTTCTCCCGACGAAGTTCGCTGTGACGGCGAACGCCCATCCTTGTCGTATTGTAAATTCGGAATAACACCTGAGGTCTAGCAGCTAGACTAGGACATGAGTAGCTGTGGCCAGATTCATAGGAAGTATTTATAGTAGGAGCACAGAAACTTCAAAGGCTTATTTATTCTTTATTGTTTAGTATAATGTCGTAGCGTTATTTTACAAATTGTGACGCGAACTTGGCCGCTTTATAATGAACACGCAGGACAATAGCCACCTTAGCTCTGAAATATGATTTGAGAACTCTGTGTCAGCAGTTGTGTCGCAGTTCTCTGAGTGCACATTTCCAAACTTTGACCCGTCTTTTTACACCTGGCCCCATGAAGACGCGACATTACACAAATATCCATTATCGGATAAAATCTGATTTTAGACACTAGGTTAGATGCTTGCAATTGCTCTGATTCACTTTTTATGATATTATCCTATAAAAAGTACTCTGTACGTGCGAAGAGTAATATTAGAGTCTAAAATTCGATTTTGTTGGCGTCTGTCAAATCGCTACCTAATCTTGCTGCTAGATGTTCGTGCTTTCTTTCGATACTAATTACTATAAGCGAACGAAGTTCGCAGTGAGGGCTTGCCTTGGATGTTCCATCCTCGATAGCGATGTTCGGTCGTGTGTCGTATTGTATCGGAAGAACATCCGAGGTCTAGCAGATAGACTAATCGCTACCATGAAAAGAGGCCAATGGTTTGCGTGATGTTGAAAATAAAACATCCATATGATTATTATATTGAAACGGCTTAGTGAATACACACAACTAGCACTATAAACGGAGATGTGTTCCAACTCAGACTCAGACCACTAATGAATATTTTCAGTGATCTGAGGTTACACAGACAAGGAACACAAAATTGCAGTCCCGTGCTTTTAAGTTTTATAATGTTTTGCACTCGCAAATCCGTGATCAAAGAATGTACACTTGCTATTGGATCCAGGATGAATAAAGTTTAAACGTTGTAAACCTTTCTCGAATATATTCTGACAGTGATGTTGAATTTGAGGGAAAATTCTGTTTGACAATAGAATAGACTAGCCAAGATTACTGACTACATAGCTCTTCAATGTAAGTGTGAGCAGTGAAGTGAAAACAGCTAGTGTACTTCCCGTTTCTCGGACAAGGCAACATTATATCGCCCTTCACATGCTATTGTTTGTAATTGATAAAACAAAAGGCGTTCTATGGAATATCATATCCCTTCGTCGCTAAAATTAACAGAGACGAGAAAATGACGGAAATGCAAGTTATCGAACATTCAGGACAAACACCTTTTTCAGTTAGAAAAACTTCCCTTTTTGAAATGGAGATTAGTCCCCAGCATCATTTTCACAAACCTGCGAAGAGGCCTTGATTGACACAACATTGTACAGTCATGGACACAGTCTATCTGAGAGACATTCCTTACTGTTCACAAATACAGACATTTCTACTAGGCTACATCCATTTCGTAGGGTCTATGATCCATCTCAGACCGGTTGACCACTAGTGGTCTGAGGGTCCATGTCGCCCTGCTTGCATACGGAGTAAGTCGCCTACAAAGAGACAGTTGTGAAACCTGGGCTTACCTGAAATGCTAGTATAGTAGTAACTAAAGATTTAACGCATCTGTGTTCAAATATCAGCAATAAATCGACTATTTAGTAATTTTACCTCGCCTTGGCTACAAAAGTACTAGTCCCAGTCCGGAGGACCAGAAATCCCGAAATCACAAGTTCAATCGTAAAATTTATGCCCAAGCGGACGTCCGATCAAATGTGGCGGAGTTTGTAAGGCGGGACTTTGAAATCAGTCGGAACTGGAAAAGTTCCGATTTCGACACCTTTTGTGATCGTACCAGCGACTACTATCGTCAAAAAGATGTAAAATGAGTACATATTCGATCGATTGCTAATATTTGATAGCTTTATAAAAAAAATTATATGTAATTATTTTGTTATTGGTGCGAAAGTATTTTGTTTTCGCACTCGCTATAGGACGGTTACTTTTCGTAGGACGGTGTTGAGCGAAACGCGTGCACCGTCTGCAAGCAGGACTGTGAGCCATGGTACAACATCTGAGCACAGACAAGGAACACAGTTTCTTGTCTGTGATGTGAGGTACAACTACTGACCATTATCGGATTGAGAGGTGTCAACGAGTTCCAGCAAGATGCTTAGTTTAGACAAACAAGTTTTATTTACACATAGCCCCAAAGCATAGGCTGGTGGCGTTATTCACCATATGGGTACAGGTGTAAGAAGGTGCTAAAAGGTGTTACTTTTAGCATCGGCAGAATTGTAATGCTCTGTTCGTTCTATGTTACAACAACACGTGTGTACATCACTGGTTCTGCAGTGTTCAAAATATCAGTCAAAACGTTCAAAATTGTCAAAATATCAGTCAAAACGTTCAAAATTGTCATCTCTTTCTTCGATTTTTCTTTGACATTACTGGCACTGGTATAATTACGTTATTCAATTTCTACAATATTTTTTCTCATTCAGCCGGAAAATACTCATGACCTAAGGGGTTGTCATATGAGGCTATCGACTCATAGTGATAAAGCCACCTTCATGGTTTGTCTACAACTACCACATGGCATTCTATTGTTCTACTGTTTATATCAAAGTCAGCGATACACATTCGGTTAATCATACTAGCAAATCTGCCAATCCCTCCCTGGACTTCTTGGGAGGAAAGTTTTTATATACTTAAAAAAAACTACCCAGTATAAATGAAAGATTTTTTATTTTATAAGTTCTTTTGCATTTATTTGTGGCACACTATTAATATTCCTATAAATGCTCTAGATACAAACTAATTTATGTACTACATTGAATGATGTACTATGGAGTGGTCCTGAACCATTTGACGCTTGTGATCATGTCATGTACACTATTTATACTAATTGTCTTTTTCTGTAAACAAGCAGCCTTGTCTTTTAGTTCACACAGTGGGTACACATGGCAAAGATTAAGGTGTTAGGGGTACAATGAATTAATAGTACAGTGGTCTGAAGTTGCAGTCAGTACATCCAGATTTGACAACAATGAAAACAGCAACCCAATTAATTAGCACATTTTAATTCTGTAAATGATATTTTTTTCTCCTGATATTTTCTATCTACAGTTTTTATCCATAACGATGATTTTCTGTATAATCCATTTTATATTTACATGCATTTATATTTTGGCCGTTATATTTTACTTATTTCCTTTTCATCCGAGTTTTGTACACCTCAGTAATTCCCCTGGGATTTATTGTGTTCGAATAAATGCTATTCTTGGATAGATTAGAACTCAGTACTACATTCACGATACCGATAAATACAGAGGCTATGATCCCTCCCTCTCTACACTATGTACATCAAGACAAGTCCTAAAAACAGATATTACATGCACTATCGACTACACTGGGTCATGGGCCAGAGGAGATATTTGATTTCTACCAGCTTATAATTTTTTAAATTATACCGTAACGAATGCGTATTGACACCTTGATGTTGGTCTATACCATAGCACATGCATCGTACTTCACTGTGAAAGAGAGAGAGAATTCTTGCAACGTGCCGAAGTCCACGCAGTCCCTCGACCAGTGTGCCATGATAGAGGGACCTTGTGAAGTCGAAGTTCAAATATTGGTGTGTTCGAACATGTTATAGACAAAACAGCTATGTATATGCTGCCAAAACACTTACTATCAAGAAGGTCATCAAGTTCACGGTCTTCAGTCTTCGTTTCTCCATCTCCTTTCTTTGAGTCTTCCACAACGGGTGAAGCCGCCTCTTCTACCTTTTTCTGATCGTCCTCGAGTTGCGTTGGTTCACTGGAGGACGCCATTTTGATTTTATTGAAATCGTTGCCACATTCACATTTCAGTAATCATTCTCGTATTCATATTCGTGCAGCAGGCCCCCGGGTCATACATGTATATGTATATATTTACTTATTTATTTATTTATTTATTTATTTATTTATTCATTCATTCATTTTCTGATTTAGTTACTAATCTATCTGTCTGCCCCTCTGTCCGTTCGTCTGTCCGTCAAACAATGACGGATGAAGGAAAAAAAATCTTATTTCGTAAAATCCTTTTTTTCCCATCAAGATTAGGTCCATGATTATCAAATGACCAAATCATACAGTTCAAACTTAAAAACAACATCGTAAAAATGATCAATTTTAACCTTTTTTTCATTTTCGAATTATCATTTACACTTTCATGTATAATCCATATAATTGTAAGTTCATATAATCGTTAGAGGCAATCATGAGATAACCCATGAGTTTCATGTAAAAGATAACCCACATTATGTGATAATTATAACCACAGGGGCGTGTAATATCTCATAGATTGTTGTTTTCTTATTGCTTAGAATGCTATTTTCTTAGGAAAATATCGTACCATGGAAGTAGAACCTACTTCCATGATCGTACGATCGTACGAATCTTGCTGCTACAAATATATCAATCTCTTCCCCTCACATGTAGGAATATTTAATCAAAAGGTTGTTATATTTAGTCTGTAGACCTAGAAAACAACAATCTATGAAATATTACACGCCCCTGTGATAACGTGACGTGTAGTGACATATACTAGTATGTACATGTCGACGAGCTAGCACGGTCTATGCATGGAAGTAGAACCCCTATGGATTCTATTGACTCGAATACGGATACAATAGGGGTATACGAATCGGAATATGATAATGATTATAGTACGTCTCGTCGACTGCTGTTTGTACTCACTGAGGCGGCACTGGGCTCCCCATCCTCGGCTTTACATCAAATCTCTTGCGTATTTTCGTCTCTCCTCTGACTTCTAGTAAAAGGAGAGGTATCAAGTCTCCGTGAAAACTTCACGGTAATATTCTTTTCAATTTCATAATCCCTCCACCAAGCGATTTGCAACCTTTACTTTAGTTTAGGCCCGGTGTTTACAAGTCCCACACAGTGTGAGATAACAGAGGCCTCACCCTGTCTCCCTTGTCTGTGGTATTGCAGTATTTAGACATGTTTTGTATACATCATGTGGAAAAACAGGGTTTCTTTATTATCTATAGTTTAGATCTGTTTGTACAGTTGAGACGTGTCAGTGGTAGTCTAGAGGCTATCCGTGGCATCCAATCTCTTTACCACGTCTAGCGCAATGAGAAATCATGCCCCAAAAGTTGTTCATGCAAATGAGTAAACCCCAAATTGTGGTTAGAGTGACGTAAACAATGTATAAATATCATCCTAATGTGAACAAATATACCATGGTGTGCACACATGCGTAACCTATTAAAACATGCAATATAATAATCATCATGTATAGTGCACATTCTATACAGAATGTGTGCTACTCATTGACCAATCGGACACATTAATATGATCTGGCATCATTACCAACCCAGAAGTACCTCCTTGTGTCTAACTCTAGGTATTTACATTTAAAGTGTTCCATTTACCAAATTAGCATAATGTTAAAGTAATTATGGTAGGCAACTTAACAACTTGGATGTGCACATCAACATACATCGCACCACCATGTTTTAATTCTGTTAGTGTTACGTCAAAAAAAATGTATTATTTAAGCTAAACTACAAAAAAGTAAAGTTGACTCAACACTAATTACACACCTGTGTTACTATTCAATGAATTGATTTTTTTTTCTAATCTAAATCCTGTCACCTGTTTGTGTTTCATTATTTTGTAGGATTGAAGAAATACATGGTTGGTTGGTTGGTTGGTTGGTTGGTTGGTTGGGTGGTTGGTTGGTTGGGTCATTAGACATGTAAAGATATATCACTATCACCCACTTGTGTGATCTACCACACCAAACAACATCTCTAGTTTGCATGTATGTCAATCAATAGGAAGTTCAGAGACACTTAATGGCCAGAGTGGTATCACTGTTTCAGTATCTGATATAGTTCTTTGTTGTCTTTCAGGAAGAATTTCTTTCTAATGGCTACAGTGAAACGATGAAGATAGAATGCTAATAGTTTTGTAATAATGCAGTCTCTAGCTGAATGTTGATGCTGCTGGTGTATCGGATTCTGTATTCATCCTATTATGTTTAAAATGGGTAACATATACTCTTTATTTGCTGGTACCCATGATGTCATCTATGGTATCATCAGCAACAAGTCCATTCTGCTACCTTTCCTGTGTGTTACAGCATTCTTTGCATATTATGTCATCTTTGTTGTAAAGGTAAGTTAAAATCCTAAAGACCTTCCACAAGTTTGAAGGGTAGTGTTCATGAAAAATCATGCATAAAATTTGTATAAAAAAAAAAGCAAAAAAGCAGGGCAATATTTTATTTTGGCATTTGTGTAATATTTTGTAAGTCCACTGCTAAATCTTCATGCAAATATGAGTACATCATCACTTATGGGCAGTACAGAGGGAGTACTAAGCTTAAAACTGCATGTAACCCACAAACCATTAATAGTCTAGGTGCTATCCGTGGCTTCAAATCTCAAGATCTCTCTTCAACCAGCCTAGCTTAATGAGAAATCATGAACAAAAAAGTTGTGCATGCAAATGAATAAACCCCACATGTTAGAATGATGTAAACAAATTGTCGTGATCTGACTAATTTACCTTATATTTGGACATTATGTAATAGTAATTGCCCCATATAGTAATGAACACCAACTTATCATTGAATAGAATTCTGTGATTGACATGATGTTAATAACTGTGGGTGGCTAATTTGAATTTTCATCTCAGGACCTCATTCATCTAGATGTGAGAAGAGATTGACAGCCATTGATAGCCTCTAGACTAACAAACCATCAACTTCAATAGACCATTCCAGACTGCAAACAGGAAATTGAGAATACAGCGCTCTCGCTCAAGTTTGGGGTATCATCACCTCATAGAACCATTTCTTAAGAGCTCTGTTCCTTGGTATTCTGCAGAAGTGTAAATCAGGGACGTTTTTCATATTGTTCAGACATCAAGGAAAGCATCAGTGCTCTATGATTAACTGAGTAACCTATACCATGTATACCCCCAAGGTACACACAGACAGGAAGTAGAGTGCCACCATGGCAAATTTTGGAAAGGCCTCATTGTATTCCACAAGGCTACCACAATAATTTTGTTCTGAAATACCGTTTCAGGCGTTAATTTACATAAAATTAAAAAAATAATAAACATGCACATGTGCAGTACTGAAAACAAAAGGATACCAATCTCAGTCACATGTTTACTTTTGATTATTTCAGAAACCACGACTGATTGGCAAGGACAAGTATTTGATGCAATTTTTATGTAAACATTGCCCATCACTAACAGCAAACTATTGGCCAACATTATGGTGCTATACTGCAAGGGCTAACACAATAGTGAAATCTTTACTATCACTAACAAAGTCCATTAGTCATCTCAAATATAGAAGGTGAGTTAGTAAGTTCATCAAAAATATGTTTTCTGTAGCTTAATTTCTGGAAATTTGCTGTCCAAACTAACTATATTTTGTATATCAAAACTTTGACAAGTGCAAAAATAATCTTATGCATTGTATACATTCAAATTTTGGTGCTTTTAATACTGTAAAACTAGATATTTTCACTACTAGAAAATTTTGTGATTTTATAGTCTTCAGTTAGTTCTCAAAGGCTAATTTTGACTATTTACCAGACTGGTACAATGTGTTCATGTGCAAGAAGGCATTTTAGTTACTACATTTGTACATATTTTTGCATTTTTGTTTTCTAGCGACATAAGCGAAAACAAGTTTTTAACGAAAATTTCTATGTTTACAGTATGTTATTATTGTGGCTCATTATGTTAACATAAGGCCACATAGACTTAGATTTTAGTTTTGAGGTATGGTCAATCAGAATTCATCATCATTGATATCTTTCTTTGATGCATATATTTGTATATGAAACTATCGATACTTTGAAATGCATTAAATGAACAAATCACAAGAAACCAATTGTTTGGATTATTACTAGCCAGTAATATATAAATTTGACCCAGTAATAGTATAATTCAAATGATAAGAATTGCTTGCTTTTGGTTTCCAGGGAGATTCTAGTAGGTATTGATGGTGGTGAAGTAGTCCTAGATTGGCATGACAACGATTCTTGTGGTAATAGTGGCACAAGTAGGCAGACGGGATCTAATGATGGCGCCCTCTATAGAGATAACCACACAAGACCCACTGTTATCATCTTGCCAGGACTGACAGGTTTGTGTAATAATAAAAGTTACATTAGCTGTAACTGGTGCATTTCTGAAAATGGTTTTGTTAAATCCCAAGGTGTATTGAATCATCTCTAGGTAAACTTGGAAATGACAGTTCTGTATGTCGAACATCTAATAGGTAAAAACACATAACAAAATCACATTGTACCGTACATACACTAAGGCTGCCATCAACCAGAATGCATTGAATATTCCTATAATACGTAATTGTTCATGTTTATGTGTGATATGTGGTGACCAGTATGACTGCATAGTAATTGCCCTGATGTTGAATATTGTAAAACCAAGATGTTTTAACTACTACAAAGGTTTGCAATTTCACAGTCTTCAGCAAGTTCTCAAAGACCAATTTTCTCTAATTAACAATAACAGACTGGTACACTGTGTTCATGTGAAAGAAGTTATTTTAGTCACTGCATATTTTTGTGTTTTTGTTTTCCAGCAAAATTAGCGAAAATAAGTCTTTAGCGAAAATTTCCAAGTTTACAGTATCCAATGTACACTACTGTTTATATGATTCAAGGCAATTCAAAACTTAACATATGATATGTCATCAAATTGATAAACCCAGCTTTCAGTCAAGATTTAAACCTGTCACCACACTACCTCCCAATAAAAGCAACCACTAATTGACTCACAGGTAAAAAAAAAAACTTTTTGTAAGCATTTTAAGTTTTAGTGAACATATCTCTGGTTGCTTGATGAATAATGTCTCAGTTGGAACTTTAAAGTGATAGATCTTTAGTAATATTGAGTCTGAACCATGATGACTCAGTGCCCAGTCAACCCAGCTGTATAATTGGAGACCTGGTAGGATAGAGATTGCAATGTGAATGTTTTAATCCTGTGTGCTTATAAAGGCTGCAATGGATTGTATGCTTCCCAGGGAGTCGAGGAAGTATAAATGGCTGTTGTGTCGCTATAGATCTGTACCAGGGGTAATAATTGTAAAACACTTTGAGCATAAAGTGGGAAAGCTCTATATACAAAAAATTGGTTAAGGATTCGATTTCGAAAGAAACTAAACTAATCAACAGTAGCCACTTAATTAGCAAGGGGCTATCAAATATCATTAACAGACATGTTAATAATTGATAATTTTGACTAGAAGACTTTCCGATGTATCATTCTGTCAAACTGAAACACCAAATTCACATTAAATTTTGACCTGACCTGACCTGACCTAACCTTGTCTAATTTGACCCAACTCTACAGGGGATGCAAGTCAAGGTTACATATTGGAAGCTGTAGATGACATCACTAGACTTGGTTACAGATCAGTAGTGTTTAACTATAGAGGATCTGGTGGTACCAAACTCAAGGTTAGAAAATTATCTTTTAATGTTTTCAACAAGCAAGAAAATCCAACTAAGAGTAATTTTGATTTAAAACAAAATTAGTAGCAGAGCATAATAGATTCAATCCAAGAAATTAGGAGGTCATAAGCTGAAACTCAAGAGTTCATACGTTTGTGATCTTCAGGTATAGATGGCTAAAATGATTTTGCTGAAGATCAAACAGCGTGAAACTTCATTAATGGCTTATGACCTCCTAAGTTCTTGGATTATATATATATATATATATATATATATATATATATATATATATATATATATATATATATATATATATATATATATATATATTTCTGTGGTTAGAATGTGTGTAGCGATGTTATGTTGTATCATTATTTTCATTGCAGACACCAAGATATTACTGTGGAGCAAACACTGATGATATTAACACTGCAATATGTCATATCAAATTACTGTATCCAGACAGTCAATTAATGGCTGTAGGAATCTCATTTGGTGGGTAAGTATATTTAATTCATTGAACAGTTTAATTTCAGTTTATATTAATTTTTGTGTTAAAACCATTTGATTATACTTCATAAGTCGAAAGTTAGTTTTGTAAGAGAAGTGTGTGTGTGTGTGTGTGTGTGTGTGTGTGTGTGTGCATAAGTTTGAGTATTTGCAAATGTATGTATGTATGTACGTACGTACGTACGTACGTACGTACGTACGTAATTTGTGCATATAGACGTGTGTATGTATCATAGTGTGTGCTTGTGCATACATGTGTATGTATATATAATATGTGTGTGTTTGTACATACATGTGTGTGTTTGCATTTTTTAATCTGATGATCATCTAATAACTAGATGACTATTTTCAATTTCAAATTTGACTTTTTCAGTTTCCAAATTTTTATTTTACAGAATGATTTTAATGAACTACCTTGCTAAGACTGGTGAAGAAAGTGGTTTGATGGCTGCCATGGTTATATCTACTATATGGAATGTCTTCAAGACAACTGAGTCTCTAGAAACCTCCATCAACAAAGTCTTGTTTAATAAAATGCTAACAAGTAAACTTCTAGAGGACATCAAATGGTAAACTGCTCAATATATCGTATTTCATTACATACCAATTTATCATTCCTGTGATTTGTACTAAGTTACTTGTTAATAATTTTTTTTTTGCCAAAGATGCCATTAAATGAAAGTGTCACAAGATGAGGTTATAAACATTTTGCTCATGTGAAAATACTTGTAAAACCACAATTAAACTATTCCAGTCTAATGTTAAAATCAATGTATACCTTCTATGACATCACAGTTGCCTTCTGGCATTGTTAGAACAGTTGATTACCTAGTATGGATTTCTCAACATGTTTTGATATGTATCAAATGTTACATCATCAGATCATTTATATGTTGTAACTTAATACCGGGTTTTGAGTTCAGTCAATTGCAAGTGATAGTTAGGCATGCTTCAGTAAGTAGAATACTAGGAGTGACTTTGAAATACGCAGTATAAATCTCACCCCAAAAACATATAACCTCAGCTTGTGCCCCTTTAAAATTCAGAAAACAGTTTGGAGAGAGTTACAAGTGAGCTACCGATAAGAAAAGCTGTAACAGTTCTACAAATGTGACTGTAAAATGCTAGTATTCTCATTAATTTAAAACTGAATGCAACAAATTTGGCTAGATTCTAAATTGTTTAAGTAAACGATATAAAAATTGCACAATTTAAATGTGAACAACAACAACAATAACACATTGAGCAACAACAATAACACATTGAGCAAATAAATTTAAATTTATTAAAACAAACTTAACACCTTGAACAAGATTTGGGTTACAAAGTTTACATAGCTGATTTCGTCTGGTAACTTCCGAATTAGTACATTATACCTACCATGTAAAGTGCTAGTCATGTTAAAATGTTCCAATTGATGTTTGCAGAATGGTTTGATTATATAACTCTAATACACCACTATACCCTCAGTTGGTATTCTATGGTAAATACAACATAAACAACAACAAATTTAGTGTTAAAATAACAACAATACAACAGATTCTCTAAAATTGAACAAAGAAACTATAAACAAATTTTCAAAACTCTGCATAATTCAGTCTTTGTCAACAGATTGACCAACTATTCAGTACACTGACCTTATGGACGCGTAGTCTAATAAGGGGTCATAGGTGCCTGTACGTTCATTTTAACAAAGTACTATTGCAGCCTGCGATAATGTCTTTACAAATTTTGTTTCTATTGTTACAGTAACAGAGAAATGTTCTCACAGAAATTTGATGTGGATCAAATTCTGCAGGTAAGTGTTAGCTATCAGCACTGATATGTGAAAATTCAGGTTGTCATTTTACTTTAAAGGCCCATGCTTCAGTCTCAGGATCTCACTTGAGTGCTATCTTATCAGTAGCTTGTTGACATTATGACTTCATTTTGCTGTCTCATTAACCATTTGTATGGCTAGCAATGGCAATCATTGTGGTTTTAAAAAATATACTCAAACTGATTGGTCCCAGTGGGAAGTGATAATGTACATCAGTCTAATTGACTATTTGTAAAAGTGCCTCATTGAGATGGACACAAGAGAGACAAAATTTACATACAGCAGCTGTATATAGAATATTATTTAAATAACAAGAAACAGGCATGCTGATAACTGCCATTGCCTGTGACTTAATTAATCATATGCCGTTGCTAGCATTTCAATTGTTTACTGAGACAGCAAAACAAGATCGTGAAGTAAACAGGCTATCTTTTCAGTTGAATTATAAAACACTACATGATGCAATTAAGTGCTAGCATCCAGTACTGGAATGTAATCAAATATTAGGTTGTCATTTGATGTTAAAGGCCCATGATTGAATCCCAGGTTCTAACAGGTCAGTGTTTGCATTTAGTACTGGAATGTAATGAAATTCAAGCTATGATGTAACTATAATAGCGTGTGTAGGATTCATGGCCACCTGTTTTTTGTTTTTTTAGTGTAAAACAATCAGAGATTTTGATGAGAGAGTGACATGTGATATGTTTGGATACAAAGATGTCAATCATTTCTACAAGGAAGCATCCACTTATTATAAACTTGGACAAGTCCAGATTCCAGTCTTGTGTCTACAAGCTGCAGACGATCCTTTCTCTCCAGCATGTTGTAAGTTGTCAAGCAATGGTGTAATGCATGGAAGCAGTGAAAGTGGACCCAATACACTATTAGGACAAAACAGTGTCCTATCTCATGGTGTCTGTCACTCAAGATTTTGTAGCTCCAAAATATGTTCACCACACACAGTGTAAGGGGTGGGGTTGAATAGAAATGGAGATATTTGTTGGTTTGTGCAAAACCTGGTGCATTTGTTACTTTAGTCTGTAAAGTCTACCAAATCACGCCACCCTCTTGCATTGGCAAACCCAAGACCATTGAGGGTGGAGCAACATTACATATCTTGTAGTCTATTATTTCATTAATAGGCTTAGTATAAAGTTATTAGTTTATTATTATGCAGTATCTGTTGATATATTAACCAGATGTATAAATGTCAGTGAAAAAATGCTTAATAAAACCTTTGAACGCTTGTGCTAGAAATCTTACATAATGATGATCTTTATAAAAAAAAAAGTCTATACAGAAGATATGATTTCAACACTTCTTTGCCAAGTATTCACTTGTGTAACACTGTAGAGTTGTTAAGTTGCTTGTTTATCACAACTGTAATGTAGTTATCTGAAAGTAAATGTTTGATGATGAAGTGTTCTTGAATATGATAGATAGTTATAACATTTCTGTGTTTTTCACACAATCATAAGATATCGCATCAAAATTATGTATCATATAGTGCTGCAGCCCCATTGCCTTTTTGAAATGTTGTAGCTAAACTCTGTTAATATTAACATCATATGTCTTTCCAGGATTTAGGGTCTTGGATGATTCATAAACACATGCTTGCTTGCAGTTATCTATTTACAGTTTACTTCTCACTTTCAGCCCTACCATTACAAGAAGCACAGCAGCATCCAAATATAGTCTTTGCTGTGACATCATACGGTGGCCATATTGGATTCTGTGAAGGTTGGTTTCCTAGGAACAAAAACTACATGGACAGAGTGTTGTCTCAGTATGTTGATGCTGTCTTTAAATATACTGATATTGAATTGAATTTGAAGAAGACAAGATAGACATGTATTTTTAAGTGACACAAGCTTGAGTCTATTAAGATTTTTACTCAATTGAAAATACTTACAAAAAAACTCAATTAAACTATGCTAGTTTAAGGTTAATGTTGATGCATGCCTTCTATGAAAAAACAATTGTCTTCTGCCATTCGCCAAGCCTCCAGCCTGGACTGTTTCAAAACAAAACTGAAGACTTATTTGTTCACCAAACCCTATGGTGTGCTTTAGCCATTCAGCATTACTGAACAGAACATTGCTCTGGAAGTCAGTGCTATAGAAATTTGATTGATTGATTGATTGATTGATTGATTGATTGATTGATTGATTGATGGAATTGTTAGAACTGTTAATTGCATAGTAAGGCTTTCCTTGACGGATTTTATATGTATATAAATAACACTTTCAAATCATTTACAAGTTACATCTTAATACTTGGTTCGAGTTTTATAGTAAATTGCAGGTGGTGCCTAATTTTTAACTTTTTTAAATATAGAGCAAAACTTATTCCACCAAAAGATATAAACTCAGAAGAAGAACTTGTATCAGTGTTGAAACGTCTTGAATCAGTATCCGAAGAAAATGTGAAGCTTCAGCGTCATTCTAGGAGCTTTAATTTGCGTTTTGGAGGGATAAAGGAAACTAAAGATGAAAACTGTAAAGACATTATAGTCAACATTCTGGAAGAAAACTTTGAGATGGATAATGTTCTGGTTGAAAACGCACACCGTGTTGGGCAGGTAAAGCGAACCAAGCCACGCCACATTTTGGTCAGATTCATCTATCGTCCTCAGAGATTTGAAGTCATAACCAAAGCCAAGGGAAAACTTGCGGGAACTGGCGTTTTTATTACTGATGATCTTTGTCGAGCTGACTACGAGAAGAAAAGGCAACTTCGTGCAGTAATGGCTCAAGCCTATAAGCAGAAAAAGCAAGCCCGCTTTAAAAATGGGGAACTCTATATTGATGGCAATATTTACCGGGCGTAGCCAGTATTGTCAAGTTTAGACATTGGTATTGGATTGTGATTGTATTTTGAGATGGGACAAGTACAGTCGTGCAAATTGTTCGATAGACGTAGAACTATGATAGACTGATAAACTGAGAATATTTCGTAGTGTGCTACAGCACTTATGATTGACGCAGAACTATGGTAGACTGATAAACTGACCTTTTTTGTAGAGAGCTACAGCAAACGGGGTGGTTGGTTCTGTTTTGGACCTTTTTTTTCTTTGCAATGTTTCTTAAGTGTTTTCTTTGTGTTGCCGCTTTCGTGGTTGTTTTGTTTTGCTTTCTGTTTTTGTCTTTGGGTTTGTTTCGCTTTTTGCTGTCCTTGCAAGTTCCGTCAATGTTTGTCAAACATTCTTTCAAATTGCAGTTATGCAACGTGACTCGCCTTATTTGTAGATTTATTGTAACAGACGTTTTCCACCAATTCTGATGCGTGAACGCTTCAACATCAAAGTGCTCTCCCTTAATGTCAGAGGTTTAAATGCAAAACAAAAGCGAAGGTCTGTCTTTCGTTGGGTCAGGAAAAAAAATGCTGACATAGTCTTTCTGCAAGAGACATATAGCACGTCTCGGGATGAAAATACCTGGCGTAATGAGTGGGGTAATGAAGTTCTTTTTTCTCATGGAAATAATCACAGCAGGGGGGTGATGGTTCTCTTCCGTCCACAATTTGAGTATATTATTAAGAACAATGTCATAGATTCTGAAGGTAGATTTATTATTTCCCACTTAGAGTGTGGAGATTCAGTCTTCTATTTCATTAATGTTTATGCCCCCAATGTGGAAAGTAATCAACTGCAGTTTATTAGTAATATTATTAATCGCATGAATAGTCTCAACTTGGGGTCGGAAGACAATATCATCATAGGTGGTGATTTTAACGTAATTTTAAATCACAAATTGGATAAGTTTAGAGGTTCATCTGACCTTGGAACACAAAGGGGAAAAAGTGCCAGTAAAATTGCAGAACTTATGAATACTTTTGATTTACAAGACATATGGAGGTTAAAACATCCTACCTTAAAGCGTTTTACATGGAGGGGAGGTAATCCCATTATTCAATCTCGGTTGGATTACTGGCTTATTTCTAATAGTCTTCATGACTATGTTGAAAATACTGACGTTCTACCTTCAATCAAGTCAGATCATTCTGCCATCTTTCTTCACATTAATAGTTTTAAGTGTGGTGAAAGGGGACGGGGGTACTGGAAGTTGAACTCAACAATCATTAATGAAGAAGAATACATTAATCAGATTAACACAGAGAAGGACACTTGGATTGATGAATTTCAAGAAATTATGGATTGCAGGGTTAGATGGGAACTTATCAAGTACAGAATAAGGCGCTTTAGTCAGAAATATAGTAAAGAAAAAGCAAAGGGTAGAAAAGATAAAGAGGCCGAATTGGAGAAGGGCTACAGTAAGCTTGAATATAGTCTGGCTGAGACGAAAGACATGATTGAAATAGAAAGGATTCAATTAGAAATGAGAAGAATGGAGCAAGAGCTGAAAGAAATTGATGATTACAAAACTAAAGGCTTAATGTTGAGAGCAAAAGTTAGATGGCATGAAAAAGGTGAAAAGAGCAATGCATATTTTTTGCGTTTAGAAAAGCGTAATTCTTCAAAGAAACATATTAGGAAGTTAAGGATGAAAGATGGCAGTGTGACTACTGACCCGCATGAAATCTTAAAGATGCAGGCAGATTTCTACACTGACCTGTATTCTTCAAAATGTCAGTGCTCTGCAAACAGTTTCAATTACTTTTCTAAAGATTTGCATATTCCCAAGTTGACCCCAGACCAGCGTAACAGCTGCGACGGCAAACTCACTGTGGCCGAATGTTTCAAAGCCTTAAGTGCTATGCCAGCTAATAAAACGCCGGGTAATGACGGTATAACGGTGGAATTTTACAGTAAATTTTGGTCCTGGATAGGCCCCTATCTTGTTAATTCTCTTAATGACGCGTATGATAAGGGTGAATTAAGTAACTCTCAGAAACAAGCAGTAATAACTTTAATTGATAAAGGAAAGGATAGGTTGGAGCTCGGTAACTGGCGACCAATCTCCCTTTTAAATGTAGATTATAAGATAGGTTCCAAGGCTCTTGCAAACAGAATCATGGAAGTATTACCGAGTATTATCAGTGAGAATCAAACGGGTTATGTCAAGGGCCGGTATATTGGTGAAACAATTCGCACAGTTCTTGACATTTTACAGTACACAAAAGATTACGATATTCCAGGTGTTTTATTATGTGTTGATTTTAAGAAAGCTTTTGATTCTATTGAGTGGCCCTTTCTTGAACTCGCTCTAAAGGAATTTAATTTTGGGGATTCCTTCATCAGATGGACCTCCACATTCCATAAAGGTATTTCAAGTTGTATTGTTAACAATGGCGTGACCTCAGGATATTTTCCAGTCGCTAGAGGTTCACGTCAGGGTGACCCCCTATCTCCGTATTTATTTGTTATTGCAATTGAATTAATGGCTATTGCTGTAAGACAAAGTGAAAACATTAAAGGTATCTCCATTGATAAGAGAGAAACCAAGTTAGCCCAGTATGCTGACGACACCTCAGCCTTACTTTCTGACATTAGTTCTGCAAAGGAATTCCTTTTTCTGCTTGACCATTTCGGTAATATGTCAGGCCTTGTTATTAATAAACAAAAGACAGAGGCAATGTGGATTGGGTCTAACAGACACATTGATTTGAAACCCCTAGATCTTTCATGGCCTGATAGACCGCTAAAACTTTTGGGAATTTATATTTCATATGATGACATGAATTCGAACAAACTTAATTTTCAGGATAAAATCGATGAGGCCCGGGGTTGTTTCAATATCTGGAGAACTAGGGGTTTAACCCTCCTCGGCCGAATTCAACTCTGTAAAACATTTATAATTTCTAAATTTTCTTATGTGGTATCTCTTTTACCAATTTCTCGTGAGTACTTGAAGCAAATTGAAAGATTAATTTTCAGATTCATATGGGCAGGGAAGCGGGAAAAGGTTAACAGGGTAACAATGGTTTCTGACTTTAAAAATGGAGGTCTGAAAGTACCGGACTTCGAGTCCATTGTGATGACTTCCCGGGTTATGTGGATCAAAAGATACCTTAATCCCTCCCAGTCAATTTGGAAGTTCTTTGCAGATTCATTTGCCAGAAGGTATGGAGGTTTTCATTTGCTCTTGTATTGCAATTTTGACGTAAACAAGTTATTACTTCCGAATTTCTATAAAGATTTGTTAAGATCTTGGTTATTGGTACGAAATGATTTGGAGCAGTCCCTGCATACTGATTTCCTTTGGAATAACAAATATTTTCAAATTGGTGGTAAGGAAGTGTTCAATAGAAATATGATGCAAGCAGGCATCTGGTACCCAGGTGATCTTTTCGAAGCTACAAATAGAACTATTCCTTTCGAGGTGTGGGTAAATCGAGGTGTTTCTTGCAGGTACTTTTGTGTTTGGGCGGCGCTTGTAAATTTGATAAAAGCGGGCAAAATGCAAGCTGTTAGTGGAAAAAACATTTCTCATTCCCAACTCTTGAGCTCCTCTTCAAAAAATATCTATCAGTTTGTACTTAGCTCTAAACACATTACCTTCAAGAAACCTCGGCTCTCTCAATTGACCATAAATACCAGAGAGAATACTGACTCAGAGTGGATGGATATTTATCTTCGACCACACATTGTATCAATGGATACCAAATCCAAGATCTTTCAACACAAAGTTTTGCAGAATTATCTTGCTGTTAATTATTGGCTCAAGAAATGGGGTATTACAAGTAGTGAAACCTGTTCTTTTTGCTCAAATTACAGTGAAACTATCCTTCACCTATTTTGTGAATGTGAGATAGTATTAGCCGGTTTTTGGGTACACTTTAAGACATGGTGGAACACGTTAACAAATGTACAAATTAATATCGACTCTGATGTAATTCTGTATGGGTCTACGAACTATCCAGTTATTCTTAATTACATTTTGATTCAATCCAAGCAGTTTGTTTTCCAGGCCAGAAGATCTGCAGTATTACCTTCATTCCATATTTTTATCGAACATCTCAAACAGTTGTATAAGATTGAAAAACAAGTTGCTATTAGAAATAACAGGCAAGATAATTTTCATCAGAAATGGTCATTGTTAGATAATCTCAACTAAGGTATTTCTTTCAAGTTTGCTTTAACAGATTCTTTAGTTACCATGACTTGGTCTAAATTATTTTTTTTTTGTAGCTAGGGACAGCATTGTTTGTTTGGTTGTGTGTTGTGTTTTCCTTTCTCGTATGTGCTGTAGTTCTTTTTCGTTTGTTTCTGTATTAATAAAAAAAAAAAAAATAAAAAAAAAAAAAAAAAAAAAAAAAAAAAATAAACTCAGCTTCTCCTTTAAATGTAAGATTAAAATTAAAATCATGAATTGTTGAGAGATTTATACAGATGTATGTTGACATGTACATGTATAATTTAACAAAATAATGCAATGTAATACATGGAGGTGCTGTTGAAATTTTTCAGGGATATAATAGTTACTGTATATTTCAAATGTGATTGACAAACAATGCAATGCAATAGATATAGAAATATAGACATTGTCAGGGATATAACCGTTACTGTACATTTCAAGTGTCAATGACAAAACAACACACTGCAATGGATGGAGAAATGTAGACAATATTCAGGGATATAATATTTACTGTAAATTTCAACTGTGACTGACAAAACAGCACACTGCAATAGATAGATAAATATACATTTCAAATGTGACTGACAAAACAACACACTGCAATAGATAGAGAAATATACATTTCAAATGTGACTGACAAAACAGCACACTGCAATAGATAGAGAAATATACATTTCAAATGGGATTGACAAAACAACACACTGCAATAGATAGAGAAATATACATTTCAAATGTGACTGACAAAACAACACACTGCAATAGATAGAGAAATATACATTTCAAATGTGACTGACAAAACAACACACTGCAATAGATAGAGAAATATACATTTCAAATGTGACTGACAAAACAACACACTGCAATAGATAGAGAAATATACATTTCAAATGTGACTGACAAAACAACACACTGCAATAGATAGAGAAATATACATTTCAAATGTGACTGACAAAACAAACCAATGCAATGCAATAGATGGAGAAATATAGACTTGTAATGCTCTGACAGAACTTGAAATTTCCACTTTATATCAAGAAGGGACAGTGTTCATTTCCATGATGATTTATAATGTGAAATTATAGGTGGTGAATTGTTCAAATTCGTTTTATCTATAAGAAAACTGCATGTAAATAATGAAACAATTACAGTAAAGATTATGCCAATACAATTTAACTTAAAAAATTGTCTACATGCACATTTTGTCATATTTATCAAATGACATGTTGAATTCAGTTGATTGTTCACCATCAGCGAGCATGTGATTGAATGATTAATTTTTGTGATGAAATAAAACTTATTTTGTGTGTGATATTGATCAATAGACTCACTGATTTTTGTGCTGATATAGAACTTCTTTCATCCTTCCCAGGCTACTTTTCTCTCTTTCAGCTAGCAGTATATCATTCTCTCTTTATTAACCAAATAAAGACACCTTGTCCATTCTAATATCTAAATTACAACACTCCTAATCTTATAATTACCAAGAGACCAGGTACATTAGCAGTTTGCATTATCTCTTATGTTCTGGAAGATTATCACACTTATTTATGCTTACTAGTACTTCTTTGTTAGTGTATGTTTGAGTGTTTGTCCGGGATGATAATTACCCAGTAGATAAGAGACAAATTCCTGTGTTAACTGAACCCTGCGAGCATGCCAGTCCTTCAGTCTGACATCGACTGATTCTCCATTAGAACAACAATTTTGTCAAGTTGGCACTTTTTAGAACCAATCAATAGGAAATTACATAACAAGAAAAAATCCAGGTTAAAGAAGGATACTCTTATATTTTATGAACACTTACTTGTCATGAATTTATGAATACTTATGATTTTAAAGATAAAAGTTAATAACAAAGGGGATAAGTTACTTAGATATCAACGTCAGACTGTAGACTCGTGCTTGTGTATAAAGAATTTCTCATCACGTCAGCAATTTCATATTGAAGAGTAGTTCATTGCATTTGAATGTATCCAACGATATCATTTCTATCATAGCGTTGTACCAAAGAAATAGATGCACAAAATTGACCATAAATTTTAATAGTAAAGTTACAGATAACAAAAACTATCAAAAGAATTTAATAAGACAATTCTTGTCCTGAATCGCCCTCAAGAACACCTTTGTCGAAAACTAACAGATACAAAATGTAAAAAAACTAGTAAATACATATTATGAATTATGAGTGCTTTTCACCTGGATGATTTGGGTTTTGGTATATACATGTATGCTTGGTATATAGCTTTCCACAATTAAACAGAGACAAATTCATTACTGGGTTAGCCTGCATGTTGAGGTGTGACTTATTAATAACTTTGGTGATAAATCCAATATTGCTAGATAAAGGTATCCAAAGGTACATGAATGTAATACAATAGCTACATCTATAAATCATAATATTCAATAATAATTAGTAGTATTTGGATATAACCTTATTGCTACATTCCAAATGTCTTTGGTTTTTTTCTGACAGAAACAAGAACAATCTTTAAAGAAAGAAAAACGTGAAACAAACTTTCTCAGAAAGAGATTGAAAGTAATTGTAATGTCTATACATTGAATAATTTCCATTTCATAATCAAAGTCGGCTAATCATATAATACAGTGCTAATAGACATGCGTGCTACAACTCCATCTGGTGATGTTTTTTCTGACTCAGTAAGCCATGTCTGTTTTGATATGGATAATTTGTTATCTACTCTATACTTGAACTATGTCATAAACTACTATGCAATATGATATGATCAATAGCATATTGGGAGGACTGGCAGCGTTTACGAGTTATGGTTCCTTCTGTCCAATGATGATTTCCCATAACTTCGCACACTGGTTCTATGAACAAAGCAACAGAGGCTTAAAGGAAACCAGTCCGACTTATATGATATATCTGCTTTAGTATACTTGTAGTAATGACTGTTATTTTTTTGGGTGACGAAATATCAACTTCTTCAACTTTGAAATCTTGTAAAGAAAACCTCCTGCACTTGACACGTGTTCAGCCACGTTAGACATTTCCATGAAAACGCTGGTGATATAGCATTACATTTACCACAATACCTTTGTCTTAGCACTAAATTTCTATTTGTTCTGGTGGGCTGTAATGCCAATATATATGCCTGTGTCAGGAATGATTATTATACAGGGTGTTGTGATGATGACATTCACTGTGAAAAGCTCTTTATAAACATGTAAGTTTTTCAGAATGATATCTATACTATCTAAATACTGCATGAGCTAATGTAGCTTAGGTAAATGTTATATTATACTTTGGTAAGTTAAGAAGCACAACATGTATTGCATTATGACAATTCTAACAGTGAAACAGTCTCTTTGGTAAATATGATGTCTTTTCCTACACTGTATCTTGGCTTTATATATCTCTGTTAGTGTAATCTAATCTAGCGAACAAGATTGCGAGAGCCTGGTGTCCGGAATCTCCTCATAAAACGAACTTCTGTCTATGGCCCAAGCCTCTTAACAAGTCAGCATGCACTGATCATGACTAAATCATGAACTAGAATCTCTAGCAAAGTAGATAACTTTTATGAGCACTACGATCATCATTCGAAGGGTACAGGTGTAAGTGATATGGTAAAAGTCAGAACCTGAATACAAAATTGCTAATTACTCAGATAGGCAAGGTTAAGCATGCTAAATAATGTAATTTGTAATGATTCGATATCGAGAAAGTTGACCGTAACTGCTTCAGGGGTGACATGGTTGATTACATTCAAATATGAACAAATGCAAAGTGAATATTAGTGTATATCGATTATATTCATTTACGTGTCCCAGTTGTATATTCTGTCGGCGAGTAATTGGATATCTTGTTACATGCATGTAGTGAAACCTTTAAGCCATGTTTAGAATTACAACATGTCCGATCTAAATATTGAAAACTTTCCATTAAAGTTTAGTTTGATGTGTCCTTCCCAAATGAGTATGTTTGGATATTGTTACCACTTAATCTTTTAAACGATCAAAATATATTATTATAAAGTATTGACATGTAATAAGAATCTCCCTCGGGAGATAAGTCTATTATACCACATACATAACTCCTGACAGCCGTTAATGGTTTTGCCAATAGTTGATGTAAGTCATGTAGGGTGATTGAATAGAAATGTCTAAATAATTAATTATATCCAATATCGCTATAATGGATTTAGTTGGTACCTTGATAGGTCGTGATCACGCAAGGTGTTAATGTCGTTACGACCTTTTCATTTACCATCAATGAGGGAAATTTTTATCAAGTTCTACGAATTCGGTATCGGTAGGCACTCTCTCAATGGTGGTTGTCTGTGGTTGAATAATCATGTCGGCACACAGATTTAAAATGGGATTCGGGTACATAAGGTTAATGTTACTTTTTAGTAGAAATACGATTAGAAACATATAGGTTCAATCATAGCGATGCATCATCAACAGCTGTACAAAGCGTTTGGCTGCATCGAAATATCTTTAGTGGCAAAAGAATACATCTACGGTCGGTGTTGACTGCAGTTTCTGAAACTACTTGAAACACCTTTTTTTCTGATTGCCCATATAACAGCATATAAAGCTTTCTTGGCGATCTCGACATAGCAACGACTTTACATATTAAATCAATATAAGTAAAGATGTTTTGCTTTATACTAGCTTAGATAATAGGATGCACAGTAGTCGTACATTTACAGAAAGATTTCTTAATTGCTTTTCTGTACCTTGAACTACCAAGTTTGTAGACAAAGGGATTTATAGATGCATTCAACGCTAATAACATTAGAGAAATCTTATGTAACACGACAAGCCTGTTGTACGCCACTGTGTACCATAACACTGCCATCAAAACATTCGGAGATAGACAGAAGAAGTTCATTATTGCTGTTCCTACAACAATTCTGTATACTTGTTTTGATTCCTCTAGAGCAATCTGGTCAAAAAACGACTGAAGTGTATTCGTCATTCTTCTCATTTCTCTGGCGACAAAAATGTAAAGTGACGTCACTAAACACAGTGAAATGAAGAAGATTGCGGTAACTGTAATATCGGCTATAATGGCGACTGTCATAAAATGTGAGACTGTTGTAGTATTCACAAATAAGCAAACAAGTGAACCTAGAAGTGACAACAAGATACTGAACGACCACGAAATACATAAACAGACTGTGAGTGATTTTTTAGTGATTAACGTTGACGCTTTAAATGGATGACAAATAGCTATATAGCGTTCTATGCTGATAAAGGTTATAGTTAAACATGACTGTACTAATGCAGTGTAAATGGACATTGAATCGAGAAAACAAGACAGTTCATAACTGATATGAGTTTTTAAGTACGTTACAAGTAGCAATACGTCTGAAGTAGCTAAATTGACAAAGAGCACATTAGTTTTAGTGCGCATTTCTTTAGCCCTCCAAATAACGAATATGAAGGAAAGGTTGTTAACTAAACCAATGAAACACAACACTATGAAAACAAACTTAAGGTTCTGCATTTTCAATGTGTATGTTAGGATGTCTGATTCACTTGTTGAATTGGTATCATTACATTTTATATTATACATATCTCTGTCTGAGTACTCCATCAGTACGCTGTTAACAGTACATAATGCTGGTCGTCTCTCATTGGCAGTTGAAAGTATCACTGCCAATAGCGTTAATAGATAGATGGTCGAAAAGTCTTTAATTGATATAATGCAACTTCCACACCACCTCTGCTTTCTGGACGTCCACGTTTATGTCAATTTCAACGTAGTTCTTTTATTTCTGATGTTTGCACTTTATTCTGCTGTTGAAGAAAAAATAAAATACGTATCAAAAGGCATGTAGACACGCTTAATAGAATCAGTTGTTTGTAAGTAACCACTTCTTAGACTTTATAACTTCACAAAAATTCAGGAATATTTCTGATTTTGTCCCATTCTCGTAAGCAAAGGTATGATACATTTTGAACTATATATCATACACATATTGAATTTGAGATGTAGGAATGTTTTTAAAAAGTCATGCATTCGCTACACACACACACACACACACACACACACACACACGTACAAGTGAGAACCTACCTATATATAGTACGATCTACTGCCATAATGTCAGGATTGAGACCTGTAAGATACTGCATGTATGTACATACCCATAACAGTACATTAGTTTTAGTGTGCATTTCTTTAGCCCTCCAAATAACGAATATGAAGGACACATTGTTAACTAAACCAATAACACATAACACTATGAAAACAAAGTCATATATTGATAACTCAGCTTGTCGGGTGTAGAATTCACCTGTTGAATTGGTATTATTAAATGCTATATTGTAGGCATCATTTGCTGAGTACTCCATGGTAAGTTGTTCACTTTGATGCTGGTCCCTTAGGTGAAAGTACCACTGCTACCAATGTCCATGGCTGTAACTGGTGCTGAAAAATATGTCGCCCTGATACGAGACAACTTCTACAACCAGGTTTGCCTTCTGGATATTCACGTTGATGTCAAGTGAAATGTAACTCTTTCATTATCAGAATGGTTTTATTTTATTCTGTAAAATAATGAAGTATGTCTTTAGAAACGTATTAATAAGCATTTTATGAATTCCTTAAAACCTCTCTAGCTCTCATGAGTTAAAAACTTCACACATTCAGGAAACGTTCCGGCTTTCTCTCTTTGTCGACTATAATGTTCAATATGAGGATGTTCGGAAACTGTTTACCCCAATTGAATGTTGCATTTATTACGCTACCAAAGCACAACCTCTTGATAACCAAACACAAACATTTATGCAAATACCCTTATAGTAAGTGTACTGTTTTGATTTCGGTTTTATGTTCCTCTCATACTTTAGCGACCTGTAAGATACTGCATATATCACATATACATAATACTTTCCCATGTATCATAAGAGGCAAAATCAACAGTTCAATGTAGGATAAAAACTAAATTCTTTTACTTTGGGGGAAATGGGGTGGGGATGCGTCATTTTACTTGTCATCCTACAAATCAATTTTACTTTTAACGGATCTGTTTTATGCCACTTAATACAAATATCTAAAGAACATGTCGTCAAATTGAGAAATGAAAGAAATTTTCACCATAGCAAATTCAAATGCATGGCACTAAAATACAGTATAGAATCAATAAAAGAGCTACTTCTTCTCGCTACATATTGACTGTGTATTCATAGCATTACATTCTACCATACACAGATTTGAAATTGATTTGCTGTCTGAAACAATTTTCAATTAGGTCAATTTGGTTACAAGGGGGAGGGGTGGGGTCTGAGGCCTAAATGTAAGATTTTAGTGTTTTTTTTATCCTATATTGAATTATTGATCTCACCCCTAAACAAGATGGAGATGTAGCACGACAATATTATCTCACTGCAAACGATATACAATTTTAAATTTGATTCATGGTAAAAACGTTTTTGATTAAAAGTGACTGCATACAGGTGAATGTGTTTTGTTCAAGAAATCTCGTAAATGTTGATGAATCATGAGCAGGTTTTTGATCACCTTTCACTTACCAGACTGGGTAAACCTCTCCAGTTTGAATGGGGCATCATTCTTCTGAGATTAACGAACCAATATGTCGACGAGTATTTATCAAATATGTATATATTGCAAAAACTTTCCTCTCAAACGTACATGTAGGCATGGGTACGGCATACTGCATACACTCGATGATAAAGTATGTCTGATACTAACAGTAATTAACCACGTGACGTGACATGACGTGATGTAATGTAAACTCACATGTAATATCATAACAGTCTCTGTACCCCGTTTATCAGGTAACACAGCGTAGAATAGGTATTGAGTAATCAGTGATATCGAATCAACATTCTATGAGCTGTAGCTAGAATGTGTAACCTAAGCAGGCACATTAAGTATTACGTAGCAATCTGTTCCTTCAGTGACTTGGATTTGATACGTTTTCTGACTATTTTTAACGCATTTACTCATAAAAAAATGTTTTACTATCACATTATTTGGTTATCCGATGCAAATATGTTTCTATGCCAGTTTAGCGCTACATAACTTATATGATAAAACTTTACTGGCTGGGTTTTGTGGGTAAGGGATTTCCGAAAGTCAGTAGTACGGCTTATGGTTTACGGGCCCTCCTAAAGTCGTGTCCTTCCACCCTTAGTCCAGCATTGTTCGGATGCTGTAAAAGGGGTCTGAGATTTTACGACGATGCCTCATTGATATAGTTATGAATTTGTACATAAATACAATATCTAATAAACCATTTACAAACATAACATGTAAGTGTGGTCATTTTCGTTATTTAGGCATTTCTGTTCAGCGTCATACTAGTTGGCCAAGAAAACCGAAACATGCTGTAACTAGTACTGACTTTGATAGTTTCAAGACCTCGTAGGGGTGACCCTATTTTAAAAAAAAAATGTTTCTCATTACATTTTCATGGCAACTATGGGTCGGTCGGTCGATTTTAAAAAAAAAAAAAAAAAAAAACATGTTTGTTTGTCTGTCTTCTTTTTAGTGGATTCCTGGTAACAAGCCTTTCCCAGCCTTTCTACACAATTTGCATGTTCTCCCCACCCACTTGAATAACTTCCGTCATTAAAGAAATGCTCTGCTTGTGACAAGTATCGTCGCCGCCGTCATGGCTGTAGATGACATAGACAGTACAGACACTTGTTTATTCTTGGCATAGAAGACGATGTTCCGCAAAATGCTACGGGTTGGCGATTTTTTTTTTAATTTTGATGTCGGAGCCGAAAATTTGGATTGGTCGGGTAATGAGGAACACAAAAAATAGGTTCACCCTCAGATATATCTTGCAATGTGTGAAACTCAAATCTACTTTCATTTGTTCTACTGTTCTATAGGCAGTAGGTTTTTAATAGTGTACAGAAGTATGGTGATATAACACTGATATACAAAAAGGGTTTTCCTTTAATAAATGACATAAGTTAAAACCACCAAAAACATGTACACAGTTTTTGTAACTTGTAACTTGTAACTTTACGATGGATACGTGTAATGAAAATTTCAAGAAATCTGGAATATTATGGAAGGGTACTTCTTTCTAATGCCACTTGAGTAGCGAATATCCTGTTTATACTGAGTCATGAATAATTAATGAGGTTAAATCCCTATCACAGTAGAGTAACTGTTTTGTAAGCAATGACCATCATTTGGTAAGATAATCGATAGTTGTAAATGTCAGACTCTGAATACAAATTTGTCAATTTCTCAGGTTTAGTTTTCTTCGATAATGAACGATGATTTTCTCGAGAGAAATTTGACGTAATGGCTTCAGACATGACATGATAATGCAAAGTGATTTTGAGTAATTATTTTCATTACATTGCATATGAATTTAGAGGATTTTTTCATAAATCAAACTGGTGATCATTGTGGTGGCATGTAAGAGTCAATAACGACAAAAGATTGTGATGAAACATAGTTAATCCTCACAAAATAAATACTTAATACTTGGAAGAAACTTTGATTTCTTTGGACAAAACAACATTCAAAAAGTAAAGACAAAAGTAGTTTTTAATAAATTGAATAATTTATCTGCAAAATTAGACTTTCATTTTTTGAGACATACCTTTATTTCTAAAAACAAAACATTGACATTGGTAGGATAAAATATCAAATTCTTAATCTGTACTGCAGAATTTCAAACTTTTGAATATTGTAACATGACCTTTGTATCCCATATCAAATTTTCATCCCGAGATGATTACAGGAAGTTTGGGTGAAAAAGCTGGAATCTGTTATTAGAATGTTTTTAAGTTTCAAGCATCACCTACTAAATGCAGTTAAACCTCAGTAAAATATTTGCAGAAATAATATTTCATGGCTCAAATAATTATGTTAAATAAACTAAAAGCCACAACAGTAATGTTGGAAGACAAAACATTAACTTTCATGGAAAAAACATTTTTCGCTGTGACGAAAATTAGCCATGACATAATGGAACTGGTTTTTTGCAAAACGCATATTGACTATTCCATAACTGAAATGGGGTAGCCACAATTCTCTGCACCGCTTATTTTTCCATACGTCGTTTGATTACGTATAGCTGTGCAGATACAGAAATAATCATATTTATATGTCAAGTTTGTGAGATTGTTAATAATGGAGAACGTGTCTCGGCTGTTCAATAACTTTTAGACAAATAAATCTTGTCTGTTTAGCGTGTCTTTTCACAATGCCTTTTAAACACACCCAGATCGTAAAATGTCATTAAAGATACATTAAAATGTAGTAATGGAGTCATCAGTAAATACGTCCAATCTAGTAGGTAGACGCATGTCGTGATCTTGACAGCTAAATGATTACCATGGGTGCTTTTGCCAATATTTGATGTAAGCCAATTACTTTGACGGGACATTAATGTCTGAATGATTATTTCTACCTAACTTAGTTGTGATGGATATAGTTTGAGTCTTAATTGGCTGTTTTCAACCTAATTTCGTCTATTATTAATGAGGAAATAACTTTATCAACTTCTTCCGAATCAGGTAATTGACGGGCTGAATTTCAGTAATGGTTGTCTGAGGTGGAATAATCAAGTCGGCACACAGGCTTAAAATCAAACTCGGATTTTTCCTTTGAGCGCTGATAAGACGACGTTCGACCTTAGTAAAGAAACATGATTCAAAAAGACCCTGGCTAGGCAGTTGGCTAAACCCGAAAGATCCGCAAATGAACAACTGTACCGTTTCCTGCGAAACAATCCCTCAACGACTTGAAATGATAATTATGCTGTTACTCCTTTAAACAATTAATGAATGGGAATCCCTACTACAGTAGAGTAACTGTTTTGTAAGCCATGATCATCATTTGGGAAGATAGTCGATAGTAGTAAATGTCGAATACAAACTTGTTAATTTCCCAGATGAGCAAGGTTAAGCTTGCTTAGATAATGAAAAAAATGATATGCTGGTGAGAAAGTAGACTGTAATTGCTTGTGAGATGACATAATTCATCAAGCTTTAAATGGGAACAAACACAAAGTAATTTCAGAGTCTGTCAATTATTTCCAATATGAAATTTACAGATCAATCAAACTGTTGATCAGTCTGGTGGTCTTTAAGTGTCACTACCAACAGTAAAATGATGTGATAAATTTGTATTTATTAATCTTCGAGAAAGAAATATTTAATAACTGGACAAAACTTTGATTTCCATATATTACACATCACTTCTTACTGAAGGTTCCTAGTATAGCAATAATAATATTTCTCAGAAAATTTATTTGCATAATTAGACTCTGTATGTTTAAGACCTTTCTTTCCGAAAACAAACACTGGTAGGATAAAATCTAAAATTGTCCATATATACTGCTCAATTTCACGATCTTAGTCTAAATGGTAAATTATATCAACCCCGGGACAATTAGGCCTAAAAATGATTGGTTCCGGTTGCCCGACCCCACCTCGTTTCTCACTGCCGACCCTCAACGTTTTGTTGGCGTATTCGAGAAAAGATAGTACAATTTCGAAAATGGTATTTTAGTGCGGAAACTATCATTTTTTGGTGTAAGTGTCCTCATTGTAGGCGATATCTAAGTATTACAAGAGTTACATGTAAAAATGTTTCTCTTTAGATCAGATGAGATAATAGTGTCTACACATAAAAATTGTTACAAAAGGGGTGATTCTGTAATCTGCCAGCTTAGACAATAGGTTGTACGGTAGCCGTACATTTACAGAAAACCTTTCTTACTGCTTTTCTGTACTTTGAACTACCAAGTTTATAGACAAAAGGATTTATAGATGAATTTAAAACAAGTAACAGAAAAGATATTTTAAATAACAGAGCAAGCTGATTATACGCCATTGTGTATTGTAATAGTCCCCATAAAACATACGGGCACATACATAAGAAGATAAGAATCGTTATTACTATAACAATTCTGTATACTTGTTTTGATTCCTCTAGAGCAATATGGTCGGATAACGATTGAGGTGTATTCGACATTCTTCTCATTTCTCTGGCGACACAAATGTAAAGTGACGTCACTAAACACAGTGAAATGGTGAAGAGGATAACAACTATAGATCTAGCTAAGAGACTGATTGTTAGAAGAATGAAGTATCCTGCAGTCAATAAGCAAAGAAGTGAACACAAAAGTGACCAAAGTAGACTGAACGACCAAGAAATGCATAAACTAACTGCAAGAGATTTTTTAGTGATTAATGTTGAAGATTTAAACGGATGACAAATAGCTATATAGCGTTCTATGCTGATAAAGGTTATAGTCAACCATGACTGCATGAATGCAGTATAAATTAACATTGAGTCGACCAAGCAAGACAATTCTGGACTGATATAAATTCTGACGAAAGTTCCCAGTAGAAATGCATCTGAAATTGCTAAATTCACAAATAGCACATTAGTTTTAGTGTGCATTTCTTTAACCCTCCAGATGACGAATATGAAGGACAGGTTGTTAACTAAACCAATGACAGATAACACTAAGATAACAAGGTCATATATTGAAAGCTCATCTTGTCGGGTGTAGAATTCACTTGTTGAATTGGTATTATTAGATGTTATATTAAACACAGTGTTCTCCATGGTGAGATAGTGACTAGATGCTGGTCCTTGGAGGGGGTTGTCGGTGGCTGAGTGTTTAAACCCAAAGGCTCTTACCACTGCGGTCAAGGTTCGAACCCATTCAGAGTTTGATTAAATTTACCACGCTGTAATTAAGAAGAGTGTCGTACAGTTTGACTCTACCGCGTACTCCTGTTTCCTCATGCACTAACACTGAACCGAGTATGAGGGATAACCCTCACTGGACTTCTTGGGAGACAATTGTTTTATACTTCTTGTAGAACTATCCAGTATAAATATAGATTATCCTCCACTTGCAGAAATCAATGTCAGAAATTTTATATCAGATAAATAAAATTAGTGCTCAAAATGTCCGTCGTTTTGATATAAATCAATTTCCACAACCATATTTGCTGTCTGGACCATTCACATTCCCTCCAATTGATCGATGATATAGAGCTCTTCCACTTGAAATGTTTCATGTTTACTCTGTAAAATTAAATATGTGATAAAACATATTTAGAGGTATTAGGATATTAATTTATAAATAAAACAGCTAGTTTCATTGGTAAATAATTAAGAAAAGTTACTTTCCTGACGTTCGATAGTGTAGTATATGCAACACACCTATTCAGGCAAAATTAAACATTGCGTGTTTCCGAGAATCCGACCGACCCTAGTTTAAGCCGCCAACCTTAAACATTTTGTAAATATTTAAAACAAAACGATGCGAAATTCTTTATCTTCTCGACCTCCACGCACATTTGTTTTCTTTCCCCTGTGATGACAGTACAGCCTATACATATTTCATCAAACTATCACAGAAGAGGTATTCTGACTGACATAGTGTGGATCCAAGTAATATTTTTCAAAAAAGAAATAATTTTTGAATAATAAGTTAAAAAGATACAATGATATAAAATAAAATCCCAATGTACCTACCCTACTTTCTGAGGCTATTTAATCGGAAACACACATTTATTTCTCTTTTGCCTTAGTCAAAGTAATAATATTCACTGCAATACGGAATACTACCTCTTGAAACATCAAACACAAAAACCTGTATCAATAGGTGTACTGTAACGGTTCGTCTTTGGTTTGTATGGTTTGAATTGTTCTTGCAAACTGTAGTATACTGCATCGGTGTACAAATCACATACATGATGACGACTTACCACAGTAATATTCTATTAGTTGAAACTTGACTTTGGCGATATGAAAGTTACGTTCCAGACAAAGGCGTATTACTTATTTAAAAAAGCGACTGCGTATAGGTAAATGACGTCTATATATCGTTCATGGGTAAAACAAAAATTAGCAGGTCGTAGATCGCCTTCAACTTACCTTGTAACTTGTTCACTTATGAAATGAGCAGAGTCATTCTTCTGAGATTAACGAGCCAGTTATAGACGAAAATTATACGGCATCAAATACGTCTGTAATAAAACATGTTTACTCAACCGTACTTGTGGGTATGTCATAC
>NC_135561.1:12325460-12387960 GCF_964340395.1 Glandiceps talaboti
ATATCATACCAGTTCGAAGACACTTCTATGTTTACACCTGTCCATGTCGTATAAATATCCCAACGGATTGATTGTTTTATTTTCATAAACAGTTGCTAGTCTTCTAATGCTTTGTAACAACTTTGAAATAGTGTAGTGATACAAACATGTAAATAAGTCAATATACTCCATCACACCACCCATAGTAACAGTACAATTATTATGCACATGGGAACATTAACATAAATTATATCAAAGCTGATGAAAGCTGTAGTGTTGACAGCTGAAAATTTCGGAGAAAAAAAAAATTCGGTATTGAGAACAAAAGTTCAATTTGTGACAATATGTATCAAACTGAATTGATGTATGAAACTAAGGCAAAATAAAAAAAAATTGAACGTTTCTGATCACCCGACCAACCCTGGTTTAGCTTACATTAAGTCGCCTATCTTAAACATTTTAAAACATTTAAAACAAATCGATAAGACATTCTTCGTCTTTTTGACCTCCAGGCACGTCTGCTTTCTGTCGCCAGTGATGTCTGTACATATTTCATCAAACTATCACAGGAGTGTTTTGATGAATGAATAAATGAATAAAACTATAAAAATACAATAAAATCAAATCAAATCAAGTGAAATCCCGACGGACCTACCCTATTTTCTGAGGCCATGTTGTCGGAAATACACAATAATTTATTTTCGTCTGAGTACAACAAAAAATAGTAAAATGTATTTCTGATCGTATTTCCGCACGTCATGATAATTTTTTTAAATATCGAATCTAACGAAATGAAGTTCTTTCTGTGTCCTTTGACTAGCTATGCCTCCTGCATGCTGCTTTAGCAGTATCATGACTAAATTATGAATATGGGCCTCTATGAGAGTGGAATGAATACTTTTTAAAAGCTATTATTGTTATATCTGAAGGTGTCATTAATATAGAAAATGTACATTCCTAATACAATTACTGATATCTCACTCATATAAGGTTAAAATTACTTATTAGATAATGTAAAATGATTGTTGTCTAGAGACTGTAATTGCTACAGACGTTATGTGCTAATGGGAATAAACTCAAAGTGATTTTCGATTCTTGTCATTAATTTCTATACATATACAGGGAGTAATTACATTCATTTTGAGTAGAATTGACTAGAACTTTGTTGCTGAAAAAAGGTTTCAAATATTTAAAAAATGTCTATCCATATTCAGGGGATAGTTACATTCCTTTTGGGTAGAATTGATTAGAACTCTTTGTTGGTTAAGAGAGGTTTTAAATATTTCAAGCAATAACTAAAATTGATAAAATGGTTGAGAGACAAAAATAATTTTTAAGGTCAAATCTTTTGTCGGATTCTCAGCAGTGTGACCACCCTTATCTATATTCCAAACGATGTAGGGATCGGCAGACAAACTATTATTCTCCTCTAGAGTCAGATTCTCAACAGTGTGACAACTCTTTGTCTCTACTCGAACGATGCAGCGAATGTCTATAACAATGTACACTACACCCAAAATCACTCTCCTAACGAGAACACACAAACACGCAGGAAAACCTCAACAGACCAATATGTATGGTTCACCAGTTTATCTCCCAGATCGAGATGGTAATTTTCTCTCATCCCTGCTGGAACCAACCCAGTCTCGAACTAATTTCACCATTTCTTCTCGCCTTTCTTGTCGATCCTTCCTTTCTTTAATAAAGAAAGATGTTTACTTATTTTGTATGTAGTTTTCTATAATTATTTTTCAATGAAATTACAATGTCTTCTATATGATTGGATACAAATAAACAATGACGTCATTGGGCCGATTATGACAATTGACTTAAAATGATATTTACAGCCAAATTCTAACAGAACTGTATGCTTCATTAATGTATTATATGACAAGAAAGTGAGATTGTAGTTTCACTAAACTGATCACAATGTATCTACGCCTAGTTTTCCCTTCAGTCAAACGATTAGAGCCACGGTTAAAACTATTTCTCTGGTAGCTTAATTTTAGAAGTGAATTTAATATATTTATAGATGGGGGAGAAATTGCCTAAATGATAAATATTGAAATATTGGTATGTGACACTCTTGATTCTGTGACGGAAATTGACGCCACGGCGGAAATGAGGTTCCCACAATCCTTGGCACCACTCACATTGTCGTTTGATTACACACAGAGTCAAGCTTAATAATATCAGGCATTCAAAACTACCAGGTTTGTGGGATTCTTATTAATGACCGAGTTGTAACTTGCATGGTCAATGGATAGACCTTCTTACATACACGTGGTAAAACCTTTAAGGACTATTATGAGTTAACATCACATATGGTCTACATATATATTGAAATGTAACAATAGAGGTCCGCCGGAAAATCAGTATACTGAACACAATATACATTGACAGTGGCAGCTGTATGATTGCGGTGGTGGGTGTATTTGCCATCACCAAGGGTGTATAGTGCACATATCCTAAATGATAAACAGAGAGATGCATGGTTCTAACTAAGTAGTTACCAACGGCTTAAAACAATTCTTACTGATTACAAGGGTGGCTTTAAAACAAACCCATATGTTATCTTTTCTTGGCGTTCACGCCACGACAAACGAAATTACATATACAAAGGAGTGATTCTGTATTCTGCCAGCTTAGACAATAGGTTGTACAGTAGCCGTACATTTACAGAAAACTTTTCTAACTGCTTTTCTGTACTTTGAACTACAAAGTTTGTAGACAAAAGGATTTATAGATGAATTTAGCAGAAGAAGCATGACAGATGCAATATATAACACATAATTCAGGCGTGTCCTTACACCCCATGTCAATAGTAAGTACAAATAAAATGGACACACACAGGTGAAGTTGATTATTGCTATTGCTATAACAATTCTGTATACTTGTTTTGTTTCCTTTAGAGCAATCTTGTCAGATAGCGATTGAGGTGTATTCATCTTTCTTCTGATTTCTTTGGCGACACTAATATAAAGTATTGTCACCACAAATAGTGAAATGAAGAGAAGAACAATATTTATGACATTGGATATCAACAAAACTGTCATAAAATGTAGATTATACCGGAATATACAATAATACGCCGACATAAGTGACGCTAGTAGACTGAACGACCAAGAAATACATAAACTAACTGTAAGGGATTTGTTAGTGATTAACGCTGACGCTTTAAATGGATGACAAATAGCTATATAGCGTTCTATGCTGATAAAGGTTATAGTTAAACATGACTGCGCCAATGCAGTATAAAACCACAAGTTTCCAAAAAAAAACAATCAATGACCCCGTTCATGAAGCCCATACGTCCAAGTAGAAATGTATCTGAAATTGCTAAATTCACAAAGAGTACATTATTTTTGGTATGCATTTCTTTAGCCCTCCAAATAACGAATATGAAGGACAGGTTGTTAACTACACCAATCGCACATAACACTACGACAACAATGTCATACGGATACGGTAGTATGTTTCCATGTTGAATTATGTAGAGTTTCCATGTTGAATTATTATTCCTTGGCGAGAGGTTGTACAATTCACTACCAAAGTCCTCCATAGTAAAATGTTGAGAGCGATGCCCGTCCCTTTGTAATTGTTATACAGTCAGTTGTCCATGGATAGATGAAACTAGTACCCGAAAGGGCTGTCGTATTGGTGTATGTCAGATACCAGGACCAGCTGAATGGTTTGATTTTCACTCTGTAGTTAATGTGAAATGAAATATGAATTTAAAAAAACACGTTTATGGCATTCTTCACTTTAAATTGTAGCAACTGGGTGCATAATGCGGACTGATAAGAACCTATGCAAAACACATAACGCTATAAATTACAACTATTGCAACCAGTGACTTCACAAGTGATGTGTTCAATTCTTCCAATAAATCCAAAAGCACGAGGCAACAATGCTGGTGTATGTCAACAATGGAATAACATCAATAAAGACATTAATCCTCAATGTACGGTGATACATGATAAATACTCTAAGGTGACTTCTATATCAGGCCTGACTTTTACGTCACGGGCAAGAAGAAATACAGTAGGCTTTGTGTTTTACAAAGAAAATATTATGTCCCAGTTATGTAACATCTCTTGGGAATAACACTTCGATCGGCCTCGGACGCACTATGTCAAGCCACAGGTGTCTTAAGTCCACAGAAAGTATGTAACATAGCAAAACACTGTAATTTTATTTACATTCTGTATGTTATTATGAACCAAACTATGATTTTATTTACATTGTGTTATTATGAGCAAACACTACAATCTTATTTACATTCTATCTGTATGTTATTATATTATTTTATTTGTTATTATGTTACTTTGAGCGAACGCAATTATTTTATTTACATACTTTATGTTATTATGAGCAAACACATTATGTACATGCGTGTTACGTTTATCTCTGGTTCTATTAGTTTATTTGTTAACGTTACGTTATTATGTAGTTCCTCGCTTCGTTTCCTCGGTAGTGGGCTGGAGTTTCTGTACTAGGCGAGAGTGAATATAGATAGAATTCCGGTAACTCCAGTTATATAGTATAGTGTTTCTAGCATTACACTGAGTGTGTATTGAAGATTTTCAGTGACTTTAGGGAGTGAATTTTCTTTACGGCCGGGGGGGGGGGGTGTTAAATCAAGAGGGGTGGTCACCTCAATTTAGGACAAAGAAGGGGTTGCCATTTTTACAAAGTGAACAAATTTCTATACATTTATTTAATAACAAATGTATTTGCATACAATAGACCATCAACAATAAATAGCTATAAATAAACATTCAAATATAACATTAATTCTCAGTCTCTTGACACACCCCATGCATATGACATGGAGTCACAACGCTGCACTAAGGTCACCTTTAAGTAGCAGTTTTGTTAGAAATGACTTCTCAATATTGCACGCCATGATTTGCATTGTGTCATCTTATTGTATAAAACCTTGCATGTGTTGTTGTACACATAACACATAAGAAACTTCTTGATATTTTGGGACCAAAAGTATGTGCTCTGATGCTAAACTGACGTATAATCTAATTAAAAATACACACTTCTCATCAAAATAGCAATATTCTTTTGTCATTGAACATATAAAGCAAAATGTAAATGTGTTACATAGTACACGTACAATTTATAATTGTGTGTACCATAGTACCATACCACTCAGTATCGAAGCAGTGAACCGTACACGCATATATTCGGAACATGGAACCGCGGATCGGCTTTGAGACGGTGAATATGATGCACAGCTCGGTGTTAGACAAACCCATATTTAGCTGTACAACAAAAATGCATATGCAATTACAGAAATTTAAATAGCAAATTACAGTCTAAGGCCTTATTGAAAGAGGCCGTACGATTGAAAGAACTATCCTTTTTCCACCTGTTCACGTACACGTGAAACGATTCGAATCTTGGCTAACGTCTCAACATTTAGTCCATTTGCTCCATTTGCTCATTTGCTAAAAGAGGGGGGCGGGGGGGGGGGGGTTAGGACACTCAGGATTCATGTAACCACATCGTTCTCGTTCAAGGACGTAAAAGCTGTTATGGGCATACTTACCGCATACGTGTTAAAATGAATTTGTAAAGCCAGTCAATAAGGCTGCTATGTTTCCTTCTTCATTCAAATGAGTTATTCTTCTGAGAGTGACGAGTAAATATAGCAGTGATTGCGTACGGCAATACCTTATGAATGTAATAGCTAGAACAACTGTTTACCAAAACGTACAGGTAGGAATGGGTACGGTCTAGTATAAACATTAGATGATAAAGTACGTCTCATGTTAGTAATGCACCACGTGATGTGACTTGACGTGACGTAGTGTGAAATCATACATAATAGCATAACATAACCGCCACCTGCATGCCCAGTATGTAAGATCACATAGGTTAGGGTTAGATTGACTAATGTTATAGCTTTTTTCTGTCTGTCTGTCTGTCTGTCTGTCTGTCTGTCTGTCTGTCTGTCTGTCTGCCTGCCTGCCTGCCTGCCTGCCTGCCTGCCTGCCTGCCTGCCTGCCTGCCTGTCTGTCTGTCTGTCTGTCTGTCTGTCTGTCTGTCTGTCTGTCTGTCTGTCTGTCTGTCGGTCGGTCGGTCGGTCGGTCGGTCTGTCTGTCTGTAGGTCGAGCGGTCTGTCTGTCTGTCTGTCTGTCTGTCTGCCTGTCTTTCTTTATAGATGTATGTATGTATGTATGTATGTATGTATGTATGTAGGTAGGCAGGCAGGCAGGCAGGCAGGCAGGCAGGCAGGCAGGCAGACATGCATGCATGCATGCATTGAACAACCGACATTTGTAACAATTGCCGACATTTGTAATAACACATGGCATTAAGGAGGGTCCTTACTTCCACACTAAATATGGGTTATCTAAAATACTAAATCCAAGAATGCAAAATCATCACATTAACGAAAGCAGATTCATCAAGAATAAATTGAGTTATGAATATACTAATTTATTGAATAATTAACCAAGTCATTAATATTTCAGTCAATCCGCATATATGTATGTATGTATGTATGTATGTATGTATGTATGTATGTATGTATGTATGTATGCATGTATGTATGTATGTATGTATGTATGTATGTATGTATGTATGTAAAATGGATACAGAATGACATTGTTATGTTATATATCTACTTCTATGATTCAATTCCAAAGTTCTTTCTTTAAATATCAGAGTTTATCGTAGAAAATCCGCTAGCTTTCGGCTATTTACAATCAATGCTTCATCTTCGCCAATCCTAGATTTCAGCAAATTAAACACCTGAATCTAAGAAATGTTATTAAAATTCCCTGCGTAATAGCTTATTCTGCAAGCCAGGGAAGTTTTCTCGGTCTGTCGCATCGGATGTGCGGGTGGGAGATGCTAAGATGTCGCCATCAGCTGTAGTGCATGTAATGACTTAGATGTGATGATGGACTCTTTCGGACTGATGGACGAGCATATTCGACAAGTTTGTAGAGAGGCGTGTCGTTCACTTTAGCGGTTAGGTAAAATTCAGAAACTTTTAGATCAGACTAGCACTGTAAAACTGGTTCATGCTTTTGTGACGACAAAGTTGGATTATTGTAATAGTTCACTTTTCCGGATGACCTGAGTGTGTATGAAATCAACAAACCTCAGCACATTCAGAATTGCGCTGCTCAGCTGGTTGAATTGCCAGAGGTAGGATGGGTCGAAAAGCTGATATGTCTCCTATACACTTAAACAGACAACTGCCGGTGCATGGGACCCTATTTTGCATTCGACTGACTGTATGTTTGGAGGTGGAGAACTTGTGATGATTCACTTCACTTACGCTTACTTCAAATTAAAATTAATTTGGTGCATATGTCCTATAAGGTTTGTTGATTTAGCTTAAAGCTTTTATGAATAGTTTCAATAATTAATGAATTTCGGTAATTAATTAATCAATTTCAATATAATTTAATACATAAGTTAACCATAACTTATGTATATGTCTTAATAAGTGTGTTGATGTAGATTGCAGTTTTAATGAATCATTTGCACAATTTAATGATGTTCGGTAATTCCTCTTTATGTTAAGAATGCAAGCTTCAAATTTCATAGGCTTTGGTACATATACCAACCATAACAAAGCGCACAGGTCTGTTGATATAGCCTTTACTTTTAATTAGTAATTTGAATAATTAATGATCTTTAGTAATTAAGCTATATCTTTGGAATGCACCTTTTAGATTCCATATAGTTTGGCACATACACATCAACCATGACAGAGCGCACATCCTCTAAAGCCTGTTGATATAGTTTTTTAATGTTATGACTAATTTGCATAATTAATGATTTACGGTAATTAGGTTATTTCTTAAGAATGGAAAAGTCAAATTTCAGATAAGGTTGTATATGTATTACTGGTCGATGGTAAAGAAGTGAATGTGTTTTTTAGAGCTTGCTGTTGTAACTTGTAATCTATATGGTGAATTTGCATATCAATGTGTATTAATAATTAGGCAATATGTTAACTGTGTAAGCTTCAAATTTGTTATGTGCAGACCATTGAGACATTTGTGTGTAATGGTCTTTAAACAATGAATTATTAATATTATTATTATTATTATTATTAAAACGGATACAGAAAGATATTATGTATTTACTTAATCCGAAGTTCTTTCTTTAAATATCAGAGTTTATCGTTGGTTGGCCTGTCATAGGTTTGTGTTAATAAAACCATCAGCCGCTGAGTTCTGATATCATGGACAATTATTGGCAAGCGATAATGTTTCTTTTTATACATAAGTACAATTAATTCACAGACCAACTTAAACGACTTTTTGAATTACATTAGAGTACATCAAGTAGACCTAAGAACTCATAAGAGAACTAGTAGTTTATGCATGATCGAATGTTTGTCCAGTGTCATAATCTCCCAGCAGATGAGAGATAAAGCAAACTGTTAATGTAAGTGATCTCGCGCCAATTATAAGATTAGCAATGTCAATTAATTTAGATAAAGATGAGAAGAATGGACAAGGCGCCTTTATTTAGTCAATAAAGAAAAGAGAGAATTACATACAACCTCAGACTGCTAGTGGTCTGAGAGATATATAAAGCTGAGAGCAAAGTAACCAGGGAAAGAAAAAGAAGTAGTTTTAAAACTCAGTTAATTGATCAATATTACACACAGAATAAGATATATTGCACCACAAAAATTGATCATTCAATCGATCAATCATTCAACCAAATAATAAATCAACCAATCAATAAATCAACCAATCGATCGATTGATCAATCAGTTACATGCTCGCTGCCGCCTGTGGTATTACCTAATTAGCTGACCAACTCTTTTGTTGACTTAAATTGGCATTAATAGCACAGGTTTGATTAATCAGTTTTATCAACTCTTATTAATTAGCTGCCAGCTAATTATAGATAAGACTTGTTTTCAGCTACATGTGCTTAATAATAAATAGATACTGGTAGATATTGACTGAAATAAGAAAAGAGCTAGAATTTCAAATCTTCATTAATTGTGAAAGATAAAAATGATAAGAATGATTCATAGAAAAGGAGAGTCTGCTCGTATATTGTTGAAGCAGGCCAATAACAGAATATACCATTAACAGGAGCGAGAGAGTTTAGTCACATATATACATAGCATGTATGAAACATGTGATGTTTCATCAAAATTTCATATTCGGAATCTAATAAACAGAAGTTCTCTATATGCTCCTTGTCTAATCAATATCCTGTGACAACTCAGCCATGACTAAATTATTTACTCAGATCTCAACAAAAGGTGTATAATTGAAGAGCCCTAGAGCAAAATGGCAATCAATAACTTTGTAATTATTACATTACTGTAAGTCACACAACTGGAATGTAATCTGAGTAGAGATTAATAATTAATAAGGTAAGTAATTTGTTTTTTTTTTGGTTGCTTTTGTTTTTCATAACATACATCTTTCTGTGCAAAATATTGTTACACTAATCTTTATTAATTGTAAGTATTTTCTATCCTACATATTAATTCATTTAATACATATAACCGGCCCTCACTTTCCTTTCATTTTCTTTTGTACTTCTTGTGTGCTCTGTAGTGTATTCTTATTCTTTGTATTGTTTTGCATTTGTATTGGATTATACAAAAGGTGTTATGATAATTGTTTTAATACCTATGATCATTATTTCGGAAGGCATTGATATGCCTAAAGTGAGACTTTTAATGTAATGCCAATTTCAAAGACTAACTTGGTTAAAACGTGCTTATTAGTAAATGATGTACAAAAATAACTTGTTGGCGAGAAAGTAGACTGCTTCAGAGATGAAATGATTGATCACGCTTTAAAGGGGAACAAAGTCAAAGCAATTGTTATGTTTATTGATCAACCTCCTTCATCTCTATACCAATTTTACACTCATTAGTGATGCCTGTACATATTTTATCAAACTATCACAGATTGGGTATTCTGACTAACATATTGTTTGATGGATCGAAGAAATACTTTTCAAATAAATAAAAATATTAAAAAAATACAATCAGATCAAATCAAATCAAATCAAATCAAATCCCTACCGACCTACCCTATGTGCTGACGACATGTTATGAGAAAGACACAATTAATTTTTTCCGCCTAAGTACAGCAGAATTTTCTACAATATATTTCCGATCGAGATGCATTCTACATTAAGTAGTCCAGGCTGTAGACTCATAATTGTATGTGATGATTTAACTCTTATGTACTATCCTTTGCTATTAAATACACTTGTATATACTTGTATAACATCAAGAAAGAAACATGTCATGATAATTTCAAATAATCTAGAATCTAATGAAAAAGTTATTTCTGTGCCCTTTGACTAGCCATGTCTCCCGCTTTTACACTATCATGACTAAATTATGAACGTGGACCTCTATAAGAGTGGGATAATTACTTTTTAAAAGCTATTATTGTTCTATCTGAAGGTGTCATTAATATAGAAAAATTTTATATGGTATCACACACAGGTACGGTTAGAATTGCTTATTAGATACTGTAAAGTGATTTGTTGTCAAGAGACCATAATTGCTACAGAGGTGATTGATTATGAGAACAAACTCAAAGTGATTTTCGATTTTCTTTCATTAATTTGGAGTCATGATGGGTGAATGGTTAGCATGACCGGCTTGGAATCTACAGGTTGCAGGTTCGAGCCCCGTCGCTGCCTGCTGTTTGTTTCTGAGTGGCTAAAGTCCTTGGGCAAGATTTGAACCACGACTGTGCCTCAGTCAACCCAGCTGTATAACTGGGGACCTGGTAGGATGTAGGTTGCAATGTGAAGGCTTTAATCCTATGCGCTTAAATGGCTGCAATGGATTGTATGCTCCATGGGGAGTTGAGGAAGACTAAAGGGCCGTTGTGCTGTTCTGATCCGAGCCAGGGGTAATAATTGTAAAGCGCTTTGAGCACGGAGTGGGAAAGCGCTATATAAGAAACCAACATTATTATTATTATTATTAATTTCTTTTTGAATTTTGAATTTAATTGACTTTGTTTATATTTTATTTTATAAGCTCAATGAATTTAATTTTAGAGTGTGTAGCCGAGATATGTATGGCGCCCTCGCTTTGTCTTTATTCCATACCTTTGTTTTTCCTACTAGTTTCACTTATGTATGCATTTCTTTTGACTGATGTCCACCTATGCTTTGCTACATAGCCACCTGTTTGATTTAGACATCTTAGTATTACTTAGTTCTATGTTTGATTTGTGTCTTCGAGTCACTGTACAACAGTCCTCAGAGCAGTACACAAGTGTCTCTGTTGCAGTCAAACCAGTTATCCACGTTGACTTTGTATTGGGATGGTCAACAGAGTTTGGTTCAAGAAGTCCCTGAGCTCCGCCAATAGATGTACAGGGTGTTCTCGTGTACCCGAAGTTACTTAGAGTGCGGGCTAACAAACATTGGAGATATAACTATTTCCAGAATTAGTAGTATATGTGGCTGTGGTTTTAGTGGTGTATGTGGTGTATGTCACCATGGACACGTACACAACATTAACACCATGTAGTTTCATCACCGAAGAGGAAGAGAGAGAGGGAGAGAGAGAGAAAGAGAGAGACAGAGAGACAGAGAGACAGACAGACAGACAGACATAGACTCTTAATCCAAGGTATAACAGTGCTATAAGCTATTACTTAGAGTTTCACTTTTCTGCAATCATCAGACGACTATAAACATTTAGATTGTCGAGGTTTACAGAGAGAGAGAGAGAGAGAGAGAGAGAGAGAGAGAGAGAGAGAGAGAGAGAGAGAGAGAGAGAGAGAGAGAGAGAGAGAGAGAGACATTCACTAATCCAAACTAGTTATCTAAGCATATCTTTACTCAACATATAACAATATTACAATGTACTACACAAAATATTTATTACATTCCACTATCACCGATACACAGTGTGTTAATGTTTATTTTACAATTATAGACGTAATAAACATTCCAAAGTGTAATTAACTCGCTACCAGTGTACAACAAAATTTATTAGTCGATCCTTTGCCATCTATGTTGGTAGGCTAATGGAACGTGAGCCTAGAATTTATCATAACCACCAATGTTTTGTGGTTAATACCATTAAAACATTAATTCTGAGGCTCTATACGAAGTGCACGATGTCCATATGGGAGACTTCTTTGTATGTATGTATGTATGTATGTATGTATGTATGTATGTATGTATGTATGTATGTATGTATGTATTGTATGTATGTATGTATGTATGTATGTATGTATGTATGTATATGTATGTGTGTGTATGTATGTATGTATGTATGTATGTATGTATGTATGTATGTATGTATGTGTGTATGTATGTATGTATGTATGTATGTATGTATGTATGTATGTATGTATGTATGTATCATTAACACCATGGACACGTAATGTACGGTGTTAACGCTAAAGGAAAATGAAAGATTGATAATTTTCTTCAACACACAGGTCAACAATCAATTTGAAATTTCTGTAATATTTTGAAAGGAACAAGAACAATCTTTCATTTGGCAAAGTTTGGAACGAATTTAAAGAACTTTGATTTTCATGTAAATTTGTCCCCATGGCACAACGAAAAATGTGACCGATAGAAGAAGTTGGGAGCAGAGTTGATGAGACGTCTAAAATATAAACACATTTGTTTATTCCTTTCCGTTAGCAACTATATTGTCAGCGTTTTTGTCCTCCTTCATTAGAATTTAGACGTTGTATATCATTAAACTGTATTTCACCCCTCTTTACCCTCTCTTCGAACATTAAAACAATGCCCTTGCTTCTGTACCTAAAGCTTTGCATTGTAGAGATTAGAAGCACTATAATACATATTTGCAGTTATCGATTTACATAGAGCAGTATATGCAGATCATAATCTATTTTCAAAATCACAATTATTTTTCTATTGTATCCAATTCACAAACATTTTGTTTTTGTCAAGATTCTAGCGTCAATAAGTATGTTATGACGTAATTCATTGGGCCCAATCACTGGTACTATGGTGAACTTTAAGTTTTGTCTGTATATGCAACGTGTCTTCCCAGTGAACCTAGTTTTGTCTGTATATCCACCGTGTCTTCCCAGTGAACCTAGTTTTGTCTGTACATACAATGCGTCTCTCAGCTCTCCGGTGAAAAAATAACCATACTCACCAATCTGAAAACCGTCAACTTTGTAGACATAACGCTCAACCTCAACATTGGTAAATATTACCTATACAGAAAACCCAACGACAACCCCATGTACATACACACGCAGTCTAACCACCCACCCAGCATCATCAAGAATATATCGTCAGCCACCGGCCGTAGAATTTCCGACATATCATCCGACGAATACATCTTCAACCAGGCAGCCCACTATACCAAAATGCACTACAAACCATCGGCTACAAAGAGAACATCACGTACACCAGCACCCCGCCACAGAAAAACGTAGCCACCAATGTAGGCAAACGATTCCTCAACCTAATCGCAAAACATTTCCCAGCAGACTCCAAGTAACACAAAATATTCAACAGAAACAATGTCAAAGTCAATTATAGCTGCATGCCAAACATGGCTACCATAATCAAAGCGTAAAACGCCACGATCCCCCACAAAGAAACTAAACCCACCCAAAAACCATGTAATTGCAGAGAGAAAGACACCTGCTCTTTGAACGGCGAATGCCAAACAGAAAACATCGTATACCAAGCCACCCTCCAGGGAAAAAACACAACAAAAGTATATATCGGTCTAACAGAGAACAACTTCAAACAGAGATACGCCAACCACAAACTCATTCATAGTGTCATTTTTCTGTAATACCGTGTGTACCAAATGCCAATCATACCGGTTTAAATGTTATATTTTAAAATTATATTTAAAGTTTTTAAATGACGTGTTTTTGAATGAAGCATCTTGGAAACAAAATCTTCACTGATGACAACTTTGAGGAAAGGAATACACATTATTAGATAATATTAGGGATTTCAGGTGATTTTTAGTTCTGTATCCCAGACCAGTAAACATTGTGTCATTAGATAGATCTTGGAGTGAACAGTGTAATATAGTAACCGAAATCTAATCGACGTACCCTAAAGTTATAGTTTCATGATCAGACATAAGTAAAATTGCCAGGGAGTAAAAAAGACGGTTGGTTATTCATATCACGCGACAGATCAAGACTGTAATCTGCATTCACAAATCAATCTCCTGAAAGCATCTCTGAAATTTTTGTTCGCTAGAGCATAACATAGAGGATTGAGGGCGCTGTTCGTGCAATAAATCCAATAGACGATGTCGAACGTTGTGGAATCAAAACATTCTGAACAAAAAGTTACAACCATGGCGACGGTGTGATAAGGCATCCAACACAGAATGAATGCAGCAAGTAGGGTGCTAACTGTGATAAATCTCTTCCGAGCATGCATTGACCGATTTGTTGAGTTTTTAATTTCGCTGAAGACATCTTTTGAACGTCTATATTTGACAACTTCATGTACGGGGTGACTAATGTCTGGTGTATATTCATCAGTGTTTACCATATTTCTAATACTTTGCCCATCGTCTTCTAGAGAAGAATGTCTGACTGTTAAACTCTTTTCGTTTTCAAACGCGTGTTCTGACTGAAAAGGATTTTCCTTCGTTGATGTGTTTACAATATTAATGTGGATATCTGATGGCAATGCACATTCATCGATCGTTGATTTAGATTCTTGTGTTACAAACGTTGCCTTTTTATCATCTAAAGTGTCATGACTACTTGATATTGGATGGATCGAGTTTACGTCTCCTTGACAACACAATGAATGGATTGATTCTGCACCGTCAACTAAATCAATAGAGATTGCATCTATCGCCCCGCGTATATCGTTATCATATGTAACTGTTGGATTTACATCATTTGAATGTTCCCCAGAAGGAAGATTTTCAGACAGTGTGGCTGTATTTTCTCTGTCGTCTAAAACTTCCTGGCTTTGGTCCAGAATTTCTGATTTTGTTGCGCCTTCATTCACTCTTAGGCTTCCTGTTAATCGATTTTCTGAACACGTCGTTTCCTCGGGGACGTGGTTTTTCATTACAAGTTCACTGCTTTCACTCCGGATCCGTTGCTCATATGCATTATCTTGTTCGTTGGTATCACAAATTTCTACATCTACATCTACAGCCAAATTATCAAAGCCATTATACGTTTCCATAGGAATGGCTCCCTGCTTTTCTACCATCAACTCTTCTCTGGAAACAGTTTTATTAAGAGAAACAAAGTTATCTGTATTTTGGTCTTCATCACAAACGGATTCTCCTACATCCCCTACATCGTTTTCACCCACTGTTTTACCGTCAAATTGAGGTTTCCCAGCCGTTTTCCCTTTGTTTTTCCTTACATTCCCTATCTGGTGTTTCGGCAAACGCTTTCTATTAGCAATCCTGTGGGCGATTCGGTAGATTTTCAAGTACAAAGTAATTTGAATGATAAGTGGCAACCAGAATCCGAGAACACTCTGTGTAATAAGGAACCATGTTACTTCCAAGTACTCAACGACGCACACTTTTTCAGGCACAGAATAAAACCCCTGGATACGCGGCCATAAAAAGTTGGGTAGCCCGCATAGCATGATAGAGATAAGCCATGTCATCAGAATAATGCACAATGCTCGACGTTTAGTGGTTTGTGTTAAATGTCGGATTGGATCTACTATGGCAGTATGACGATCAACGCTAATGGCGATGATCGCAAACAGAGAAACGCTGCAAACGGTAAAATCTGTTGTTGTCCACAAATCACACAATATTCGACCAAGTGGCCAGTATCCAAGGTAAGCATACATCGTGAAAACGGGAACACTTAATATCCCGACAAGGAAATCAGAAACGGCTAAATTCACGATGTATAAATTTGAGATAGTTCTAAGCTTTCGGTGAAATGAAAATAATAGAATAACAAAAAAGTTACCTAACACGATTGAGATACTCAACAAACTTCCCACAATGGCATACAAAAACGAAATCTTCGGTAAATCATCCGTATCTGTTCTGACAGATGACGTAACGTTGTTGTTGGTTACTGCATGTAATGTGGTTGGGAAAATAGCAGTTGTGGGAACGTCAGAATTGTTCCAATTTTTAAAATAGTTCTCAGTTTGAGTTGAATTCACAATCGTTAAATTATCAGCCATTGTTACACATTCGGGGAAATGCTTTTTTCCATGTCCCGGTAAAAATCTAGTTGACCATTACGATAATTCAAATCGCTTTTTTATGTCGAATCCACATTTGGTACCATACATGTTATAACACTATGCAAAGTCGGAGCAATCCAACATAAGTCACGTTAACACACCAAGAGCACGGTATCCTACCTGAAATCGAAAATAGAAGAATCGTGTTAAAAGTCTGCAGAAAATTGAGTTGGTCTTGAAAAGTAAAGTTGAACGCCGGAAAAGATATCAAATCTGCCCCAGCGCAACTCTACGTGGAAAGAAGAGAAGAACAGAAAACGTACATCTTGAGGCCCAAATTATGTGGCTGTCAGCTTAGAAGAAAGCGCTGCACCAAACTGACGTTTATCTGAGATGTTCGGGTTAGTACATCAGAACTACGCCGATATGCTTTACGTCACGGTGAATCCTTTGAGTTTAATAATGCAACGATTCCGGTAGGTTAAAAGCAATACATCATTCAATGCAATCATGCAAACAGAACACATTTTCCTGTCTCTTTGAGAGGAGCGAGTCTCTGCGAATGGCGAAAATAAATATGTATGTGATGTGTATTGACGACAGCTGAATACTAGTATTAACATTCCACGCCAATCACTTTATAGAGAGACTGGGCGACAAGTATATGTTATTTGCCAAATACCGTTCCATATCTTGCTGCGAGAGGTAATTTTTCCGGTAATAACGGAGAGCCGGAGGCGAGCCGTTATACCGGAAAAATTAACTCGAGCAGCAAGATGCGGAACAGTATTTGGCAAATAACATACTTATACGTCACCTGCGGCGATGAATTAATTTTTGAATGTCTAAAAATGCTGTTTTATTTTAAAATAAAATCACTTCTTCCGCGTTATACTGTTGAGCGTAGTATCATGCACCACTCCGATAACTGCAATGCGGTTGTTTACATGTCAGCCTTAACTTTATCATCCAATCAGAGTGCGCGTTTGCTCAGTAGTATGACGTATTGTTTACTATTTACATATCACTCAGCGATATATTCAAACTTATAACCATCAGCTGAAAAATGAGTGCGTCTTTGTTTTGCGTACTGTATTCCATTAAATGTACAAAAATGTTCGTAATATGCTTTCTTGTTCCATTTTAAGCAAAAACTGCACCCTCTGTGGTGGTAATTTTCATATCCTTCATAAATTTAGGAATTCATGTTTACGATCGCGTGACGACCGCGAGTTCGCCGTCACTGGACTTTCGCCGTTCTGTGTGGAATTTTTGGCTTTTTCCCTGTAACATGAAAAGTACAGTTCAAAGACTTGTTACAATTTATACAACGGTGATATTTTGTTCGGTTGACAACAAATTTGGCATTGGAAATGCTGGTTATAGCTGTATTTCTAGTTGTCTGCTAGATTTGTTTACAAGGGGACGTGCAGTGATCACGTGATACAACAAGCAAAAATACTGCTGTTGGTGAAAAATACGCCTGTGCATCTGCAGGGCTCTCGACCAATCAGAATGCGAGATTGGTGACAGGGTGACGTATAACACTATCTACTCGTTCATTACTACGTATACGTTTAAACAGACGTATTTTCCTAATCATGGCTGTCACAACTAGTACAATGGTGTATTATACAAAGTTATCGCTTAGATGTACGAGGTTACAACGGAAATTGCAATTTGGCATATCATTACCATCTAACTTCATAATATTGGCGTGTTACCTCTATCCAACTTCATAAATACACTCGATATTACATTTCTTAATATACACATGCACGCATGAAATGGTCTCAAATTTGAAATTCCGGGATATCGGCCTGGCAAGTCAACTTAATATTGCCCAAGGACAATTGACAAGACAAAGCGCAACTCAAATTGTAATTTTGAAAGACAATTGAAACAAAATAAATTTGGAAATCTAACTTGATTGAATGATAATTACAATATACATTCGCCATAATAAAGAATATCTGTTCGCCGTGTTCGTAAGAAAATTTGTTTACTTGTCTCCATTATGTCACATAAGGAGGGGGTGGGGGTAATGCGCCCTCACCATGCCCGGTGGATAACCCTCCGATGCCGAGACGCACACACCCTCGTAATAATACATGCCTCAACATACGCATGCGACGTTGTCATTGTTTCAGATGGTATAGGAACATTCCATGAGAAATTGAAGCATACTAGTATATTGCCAATAATAATTATAATATAAGAAAAGTATCTCATCAAAATATGGAATTTTGATAGACACTAATTCATTTTAATAACAATCTGACCCACATCTATAACCAAGTGACACTCATAATTATAAACAAAATCAATATAATATTCCATCATATCAACATTCTATCGACAAGTGACAAAAACTATATCTCAAATATGTTGCAATCATTCTGCTGTTCACAAGTGTCCGTCATGATGAAAAATTAATACAAATGATTGTAAAGAGTCATAGTTCGAAACTTCAGAATTTTTAGGAATTCTATTATCAATAAATTGTGTGCGTTACCAGTTCCAATATTTAGGTTTAGGCCTTCGGAAGGGCATGGTCATGTGACCCGTCCTCCTCACACAGGTCTGATTACCATACAGAACAGAAGCAGAAGTACAGAACGGGTAAAAATGTCTATACTAATTCTGCGTTAGATGCAGTAACAATTATAATGTAGGACTGAACCTGGCGCGACCAACGGTAGGAAAAATAACACAGTTTTGTCTTTGAAAGATGTTGAAGAAACCACTCTATGGATAATGAAACTATGCAGTGTCCAACAGTTTACGGCTAGTTTCTAACACACCAACAAAACCATAGTTATATATCACCTCACCATCTCATACAATGTTTTTATGTTTGTTTGTTTGTTTGTTTGTTTTTTTGTTTGTATGTATGTATGTATGTATGTATGTATGTATGTATGTATGTATGTATGTATGTATGTATGTATGTATGTATATATGTGTGTGTGTGTGTATGTGTGTGTGTGTGTGTGCGTGCGTGCGTGCGTGCGTGTGTGTGTGTGTGTAGGTAGGTAGGTAGGTAAGTAAGTAGGTAGATTTTTTTTCTATTTCAAACCAAGGTATTCATGGGGATACTTAAAAGTATTATTGATTATTATAAGAGGTTATACTTTAACATACCGTGACGTAACACCTCATGTAATTAGTTGAGTCACCTAAATATTAATATCGGTTCTTATTTTTATTTCCTACTTACATCTTTTTCATCTATGCCTCCCTAGCTTTGTTAAAAATACAGGACAAGATTATCCCATGTGATTACTTTACAGAATGGCTTTGAATTATCTTCTTCTTTTTTCAGTTTGATGAACATGATGTAGGCATGGGGCTCTACCTCTATACCTTTCAAATTTATTTAACGGTATTGATTGCAGCATTCTAATGGACAGGGGGTCAATGGGATGCCTTGTAATTGTTTAAAAAGCTATTTGTCCTACGGGAAACAGTTTGCAAATGTGAGTAATCACATTTCAATCCACACACTCTCATAAGTAATTGCTCCCCATGGGGATCTGTTCTCGACACCGTTATTCTTTTAGACTCTGAGGCCATTTATGATGTTAACTTCTTCCATTCTTTTACAAACAATACTGTTCACATCAATGAAATAAACGCTATTAATGTGTTTAAGTAAATTGTTAATTGGTATTCTGGGTACAGTCTCACTATCAGCCTAGTAAAATATATCAACTTCATGTTCGCATTTCGCCCGTCGTCGGCATTTCGTTAGCCTTGCGATACATATCACATATCAATTGAAAACAGATACGAGAAGTTGACCGACCACGTTACACACTGGAAAGTTGAAATTCACTTCCATGTACCACCAATGAAACACAATATAGCGAAAGTGAACTCCAAATACATGTAAGTCCCTCAGTAGATGAATGACTCCGCAGAAAGACAAAATCAAAATTAAACGACAATATACAAAGGAAGTAATAGTAAATAATAATGGAATCTAGCTCTATTCCTGTTGAGGTAAATAGATTCGCTGTTTCTGTTTTACTAACACACCTGATATTGACTCGATATTTTACTTTTAGTAACTTTGATCTATCGTTCTATTTGGCTTGATATATTCTGCTCTAATCACATTTCAATAATTAATGTTGTCGGGCCTGATAATACATCATGGTGACACTTCAATAACGATTGTTGTAGGGCTTCATAATACGTCTTAATATCTCGAGTGTGTTAGTCATAGGGACACCTTGATGGAACTTGACGCCACATAAACGAAGCTATCTCAGTTTATTCTGGGACATGATCCTTGCTTTCACAAAGTACACACTGAATACTGGCAGTTTAATTGACTGCAAATCATATCATTCCATTTCAATTATTCAGTCATGTGTAATATAAGTGTATTGTTAAGCCAACAGGGCTAATAATACAAATACATACTTTATGAAAACAACCCTCTTAACTGAAGTTACGAACACAGCCAAACAAGACTTCAACTAGATCCATTACAAAGACATCAGATGGAATTAATTATTCAGACGTTAATTTCCCATCGCACTAAATGACTTACATAAAATTTTAAGAGCAAAACTTACCAATTACCAAAGTAGTTGATGAACACACACACACACACACACACACACACACACACACACACACACACACACACACACACACACACACACAAATCATATCATTCCATTTTAGTTATTCAGTCATGCGTAAGTGTATCGTTAAGCCAACGGGGCTAATAATATAAATACATACTTTATGAAAACAACCCTCTTAACTGAAGTTACGAAATCTTAGAATGTGTTTATATTGATATTCAGTTGGGCTTCGGCTTCCTTAGGGGGGCACAGGGGAACTAGTATGGATAATTATCTTCACCAAATCAAGGAATAATATGCCCGGCCCCTTTATCGTTGACCTGGATGGTGAAAATGCTAGGGATATCATTCAAAGGCGTGACACTCTGTACTATACATTCCACACCCTGTATAATAGGAGCAATGCATAATTAAACGTTTGCTTGCTTCTGTTTAATCATAACCTTTGGAGAGAGATGGTTTAATTAATGAAGTAACCTTCACCCCGTTCCGCAACTTTTGACTGACATACAATACAAGTAATTTCGTCTTAGTTTGCAAAAACTATCAAATGATATATCAAGACTGGTCAGAAGGTTTCATGTTGAGATAGACACAATAAAGATAACACACAAATATCCCTTACATAGTGTCTGCTCTGTATTTTGTTACATATTTTGTATTTTTGTGTTATCATTAACAAAATACGTTTGTATTTGTTACCATTAACAAAATACAGGGCAGGTACTGTGAAGGATGGTTCGTTCTGTGTTATCTTAATTGTGCCTATCCCAACACAAAACCTTGTGATCAATCTCACTGAGCTTGGTACATCACTTAGCATTTGCAAGCTGAGACGAAATCTCCTGTATATTATAAGGAAATTTTTTACACCTCAGTTTGGTGATATTGGTATATAGTTCTATTGTATATCAATACTTTTATGCACATATCCTTCCAACCACTTAATCTATTCCAGTGCCTAAGGACATTTTTTAAGGACATTTTTTTTAATTTCCTCTGGGATTGAAACCACCCAACTGAGACGTAGCTATACGATAATTCATGCTTTCAGCATATTTACGATGCCCTTGGATGTATTGTCACCATGACAACAAATTACACAGTTAATAATGTAACCTTTGGTATATATAATGAATACATTAATTGCATAATTACCATCTCAAATAACGTATTATAAAAGAATAGCTACACACACACTGTGTGATGTATATATTTCACTTCATTAGTCGAACAGAAAAAGAAAGAAGTGGAAGCAATGTCAAAATTCAGGTATCTAATAGAAACGAACAGCTGAATATGCAAATTAAAAGCAAAGAGTGAAATAGTTTGAATAACAATTTGCTATTTGTGTAATACCTAACAGCAAGCTATATATACACTCGTAAATGTTACCAAGTACAAATGAATCCTTATATTCACTTTACAAGCAAATTTGTAACTCTGTTACATTCAGTGGTTTAGTTAAGGCCTTGTTTTCTTTGAAATTGGTCCCTGTATTCTCAATAACGACTTGGATCTAGAAATAATCACTTTTAGTAACTTTGACTTTTAATAAAATGGTTGGATTCGCTCAATGCAGTCTTCTGTATTATGCAGAGACAAAGCACGAGTAATGGAGGATGTATTGATGTAGAAATATGTCTTGTACAAAGAACAAACTATTGAACGTCCATTGCGAAAATGATGCCCAGTACGTGAGGTTAACTATACCTCAAGCTAGAGTCAAGTCATCGCCTTCGTATTCGAAATTCAATTAAAAAAATAGTTCTGTTCTTTGTGCTTAGTAGTCGTTTTCCCACACCAATGGCCAACATCGCCTGTGGACAAATGTGCCGGCCTACCGCTGTGTGTCTATGGATATATTTGCCAACGGAAGAACGCCGAGGTGTAATAACACATGTTATACATTGCAGGTCTCAGATTAAAAGACATGAATCCATACTGGAATCAACTATTCACTTGTTATAATGCATCAATACGCTATTATCGACTATCATTGTATTTGATAAAGTCATATTTGAAAAATCGATGTTACAAATACCCTTTCTTTGTTTGGCTGTTTTACTGAAATACTTCGACAATGGATTTGAATTTGTTCATTACTCCACCATACCAATAGAAATGTTGCCTGTACATCCTACAGACATTAATGTTACAAGAGTTATGATAAATCGACACGATAAATATCAAATACCTGAAAAATACACGGATGACACGTTTTGTAAAACAGAAGAGCACCAAGTGTCTAATTTAATACACGTTTTTTTTTGTGTGTGAAACGACTTAATGAAACTAAAACAGCAGTGAAACAAAGTCCTTCATGCTCTGCAAAAAAACCATAATTGATTAGAGTGCATGATGAAATTAAATATTGCTTAGTCAGTGATGGAATGACAATGGCGAAAGTCGTCAGACATTTAGACATGCACAGGATACTCAACATAACATTTTTCGACCTTCGACACTATATCAGGAAACCCGGCCCATCACTGTATTTCAATTTTGTAAAAAAAATGTATTTTAATTTCGTAAAAAAGAAACAGATAATCCTTAATGATAGGAAATTTAAATATACCTACCGTTCCTTTAGATTTTGGTACACTTAGTTGTCGCCTACGTATTATCAGAAAGCTGTATATACCACTTGTATATATACCTCGTCCAATGCGATATCTTTTTAAATGAGCTGTTACGTCAACACGCCGATATCAATTCTAGTTTAATATTCACGATGTCTCGTTATTTTAGAGGAGTCAGCTGTTGCAACTGCATTTAATGCAATCCAATCCACCTTCCTTGTAGTACTAGGATCCCAGACTTCGGTTTACAGATGTTCTAAGTCGACCTACGTGACGACATATGAACACATGCATATATGATGTCTTAATTTGCAAGGTCATGACCCTAATGTTTCAGTTGCACACTGTATTGTTGTGACTTGAAGTTAACCCGAGATAACTTGTTACTATAAGTTCATCTTTTCATTATAATGATTGACAACCCGTTTTGTAAAGTGTTACTGAAATATTTGGAATGGTATTGTGGATAGTTAATTTGATGTCTCCAGTGCGCCCGTCACTCTTGAACGTAAATGAACCATTATTGTGCTTTAGGTAGAATTAATGTGAAATATATTTGTTGATTGGAAGAGATATGACGTCTAATTCATCAATCGTTATGCCTCCCATGTAGTTACTTTGATCGACAAAAATCATCAAAAGGCACTTTATTTATAATGGAAAATAAATTGCAATGAAACGGTGTGTACGCTGGACAGCAAAATATGGTTACTTAGAACGATAATGAAATGATAGCAGCAAGACTAGGGTATGGGTGGTTTTTATTCCCTAGAATCCGTGCGAATGAAATCTGTTTGCAGTCTCACTATTTGAGATAGGGAAGAAGCCATAGTGGAGGGGAGACGACGAGTTGGAATCCCTGCAGCGTATACATCCAGAGCTGTAGTATATATAGAATGTCTATTGGTCAGTACTTTAGTTTGAAACATCGTAAAGTTATAGTGGCAATCTATTAAGTCATTTACTATGTTATTATATTGATGGGTGTGTATGGGTTCCCTGAAATTGACTTGTTTATTACACTTTGTCTTAAAAAAATGTGAACTCCATTATATAGTGACCTTAGGATAGAAGAGGTCAGACAACCAGTATTTAAGTTACATGCATGATGGTAACATAACTAACTTTGTAGATTACTAGATAATTGATTTTCAATTTATATCTGAAACCACAAAGATGTAGAAGTGCTTGAATAAAAGGGTAGAGACAAGATGATTGGAGCAGTAGATAGCAGGAAATAGACACCAACTCTAGAACTGAAATCTGAAACTGATATTTGAAATATTCTATATAATTAGGCTTTGATGGAGGCACAGGAAATCGGAGGTAATCAAAGTCAATTATATTGTTGAAATTCTACCCTCTACTTCACCTTATTGCTGCATCTTGTCCTCTAATAAACATCATACTTATTTCCACCTAGACAAAGATGATGCGGTTGCCGAGCAACCATAAATAGCCCCGTGCTCAAGCCAATTTAAGATGGGTGAAATTTGTCTGAAAATTGGTACAAATTGACGGAGCCTCTAGCAATAAGAATCATATTACTAAATGTGAAATTCCTTTATCGTCACAATTTTGAATATTTCATTCCATATTTTCTAAAGTCAATTCAACCAATTCATAACAAGTACAAAATACAACCCTGCATTTTCTTGAATGTAGTATGCCAAATAAAGATGTCGGTAAAACAATACAAGTGATTCAAAAATAATGGCGGGTGGCCCTGATGTAGATTCACACAATACTTTTATCAGTGTGTTTATGTATGGGGAAGTTACTACTAGTATAATGTAACGGTAACAGTCATACTCATGGTGTTGAATCATCATAGGATGGTCCTAGTATGCTTTTTCACCCTTAGACCTATCCATAGACATGTTACTTGCCAGGTTTTATTGCGAAAACAGCATTCTAAGAATATAATATTCTCGCTAATTATGCAAATTAATAAAAACCTCATTTTCACCATGTTCCATCACTTAGATTCATAAAATTCTGAGCAAGATGCACTAAAAATTATTTCTGTTGCAATTATGTTCGGGTCAAACCTTATTTTGACTGGACTATATGATCGAATTTTGGTTTTACAAATTGTAGTTTTTCATATCAACGCTCAAAGAGTACATCAGAGTTGAATTTAAAGTCTGTGTGCTGACTTGATTATTCAGCCCTAAACATCCATTATTGAGATTCTGTCCAAGTCGATAAAGTTATTCCTTTATTGATGGTAACTGACGGCAACGTAACGTGAACACAGCCAAACAAGACTTCAACTAGATCCATTACAAAGACATCAGATGGAATTAATTATTCAGACGTTAGTTTCCCATCGCACTAAATGACTTACATAAAATTTTAAGAGCAAAAGTTACAAATTACCAAAGTAGTTGATGAACACATACACACACACACACATGCACACACACACACAGACAGACACAGACAGACAGACAGACAGACAGACAGACAGACAGACAGACAGACAGACAAACAGACAGATAGACAGACACAGAGACACGGACAAACACACACACACCCATCCACTCCCACCCACCCCCCATCCCCCCACCCCCCCCCCCCACCCCCCCACACACACGTTGTTAAGGAATTTACCAACATAAATCATACAGCTGTCAGGATCAATGTATGATTAATGTTCTACCAATGGACCTCTATTATTACATTTTAATATATTCTTATAAGTTGTTTTAAGTTGCTTCCTTTTTACGCATTTTTCAGCTTTTTGCAATGTATTGAGTTACAAATACGGACTTGGTCTATGTTGATATTTCAAGTAGGAAGCCATGATAAAATTGTTTTATAAATTAAAAGTCCAAAATAAATACCAAATTCTCATCCATATAGCTACTTTAACTCTTCAGACACACCTGTATTCTAACAATTGGAAAATTCGATCTCCACATACATAATTTTAACCATTTGGACTGACTTCGGAGTAATTTATAAACCATTTGATTTACGAGACAGTGTACGAGAATGTCACATTCACAGAGATTTATATTTACCACCAGGGCAGGGATTATCATTCGTTAACAGCCTCAGCTAACGATACGGAGTATTCTATTTCAATCGTTGTTACTAAAAATGATACAGTACGCAATTAGTGACATATCAGCTAGGGGGGGGGGAGACATTGTATTGGATACAGCAAACCTTCTCGATCAAAAACACGGATATGTAACTGAGTGACATTAAGAATTTGAGACGAGTCGATCAAATTTCTTAACAGTAATAATCTTATTAGTTATGGATCAACAGCATACAATGTCATATTTTTAATATCGAAAATGACACACAGGTCGCCATTATCAAATATTGGATAGTATGCAGTGTCCATTCATACCACCTACAGCAGACAATCACAGTTCGTTATCTGACATGTACTTTAATCTAATCAAACAGAGAGAAGTCCGTGATCTAATCAACACAGTACATTCTAAAATCATAAATCAAAGATCATTTGATTGTGCAAACTTAATTAGTTTTGGGCAGTTGGTCGGAAGAAAGCCAATTTAATTGGATTTTTCTCCAAGTCGAGGAAATTAACATTTAGTCAATGTACATCACGTTTGTATTTAGATCTGTGTATGTTAATTAGTTTTTATGTGGTCAAAGAGAGAAGATTGTGTCCATTTCAAAATACTTGAGCCATCCTAAGTTCAGAGATAAAGGAAAATGTGGGCTCCAAGTTTAATACAATTAAATACCCCTTCCCTCTGAAATTTCAAGAGCTCGCGTTGGCGCAACATTCTGTCCGAAGCGGCGGATTTATGTGTGTGTGTCTGTGTGTGTGTGTGTGTGTCTGTCTGTCTGTGTCTGTGTGTGTGTTTGTTTGTGTGTGTGTGTGTGTGTGTGTGTGTGTGTGTGTGTGTGTGTGTGTGTGTGTGTGTGTGTGTGTGTGTGACTGTGACTTAAACTCACAAAAGCCGCCCAATCGATTGCCTTGGTATTTCCAGGGGACATTACTCTTATTAGATTTTAGTTGGGAAGTTGTTCAAATGAAAATGGTCATATCAGAGATGTGCGTTTTGGGCCAAACAATGTGAAACTTACACTAAAAAAGTACTGAGCAGATGGGTTTGAAATTTAGTGGGAATCATTTACTAAATACAGAGCCCACACGGTGTAAGTGGTGTTTGTGTGATACCTTTATGGTATGTATTACAACATGAAACCTTGTGATCAGGCTCACTGATCTTAATAGTTCATTTAATAGCTTTGACTCGGCTTGGGGAAATGCACTGTAAATCTTGAGCGAAAGCTCGGTTTTAAATCTACCACCGTGTTAAAATTACATTTGGTAGAACTAGAGTGTCATTTTTTCTATCAGACACCCCCAATATACATTCACTTAAACTTGTTGAAATACCATTGCACATGTTAATCAGTGGTCTGTATCGTCCATAAGCAGTAAGAAACAGTTTAAAATCGTGATTGCCGTTGAGGGCGCTTGATTAGATTTATCGTGCATACAGCTACAAAAACCACGATACCGTACTGTTCATGGAATGCGATGTTACGAGTAAATTATTGTACCTAACAAAGCAAGCTTCAACCCGTTCCAGTTGCAGATAGGGCATGCTTTAAAATTGGCCATATAGATGAGAAATGAGTATTCATTATGGACTTTAAATTAATTATACAACTTTAGACAAAAACTATGCTACAGATATTAATTCAAGTCCATGTTCTAAACTCAATAAATTACAAAACAACTAAAATTAAAACTAACTAGATGAAAATAACTGATAACATGTTTTTAATTAATTCGTAAAGGAAGTGATTTGTAGGCAATGAAGAAAACGTAACCATATGGCCATGTGTAATTACATGTAAAGACGTGCTACTCTACAGATGATTGTAATTCGTGACCTTGTAATGAACCCGTGCTCAATGATAGTGGAAGGAGAAGCAATTACTTTATATCTTGTCTTTCGTCATTTGCAACATGTACAGTACTTGAATTGATTCCTGCACATTTAATTACTTTAAAATGGTGTAATGTCAATAATTTATCTGTTACTGCCACTCTTATCTTTAATCTATGAGATACGCCGCGTGATGGGGCGCCCTCACACGTCGGTCAACGTCTTTCTGGGCGGAACGACAAGATGTGCTACATGATGTGTATATGACAAGATATGACATCATTGGTCATGAGGTATTAATGCTTTATTTAAAATGATCGAGGATAGGAATGTCTAAATTTCAACTTGGCATGGCATTGTGTGTTACACTCCAAACAGCAAAAACGTATTCTCTGAAAAAATGCAAGGTAAAAGATAAATGTGACAAAATATTCTTCCGGCACACACACATCTACCACCACCACCCCCCCACGACCACCCCCGTCGCCCCCCCCCCCCCCACACACACACACATACACACACACAGATTGAAATTAAAGCGCGCCCTTCTGTGTGTGGTTGGGGGTGGGGGTTTGTGGCAGGTGTGTGTGTGCAGGAAGAATATCTTGTCATATTTTTCTTTTCTTTTCATAATCTTTCTAAAATCGATAGATAATAATATTTAAATGGGGGTGACATTATTGACAGATTGATTGATGAAATCAATAATTTCTTGATTGATCGATAATTTTGATTATGATCCAAGAACTGTGACACTGACAACACAATGTATATTTCAGTATTTTATTTACATACACTTCTATATACTGTTCTATGCATTCATTGGTCACATCTGACCTTTGACATATTTCCAAATGTACAATATCATTACAAGAAAACAAAATCGATCGTAGTAAGAATGAAATCTAAAGAAATGAAAAGTGAGATTTTGGCAAAGATTATATCATTGGTCTGAAGGTCAAAGGTCATTAAATAGTGTTGGGTTTTTAAAAAAATTTACTAAGCAATTACTGTGCGTCTAATATGTCAAATTGCTGAACTTTACGTTTACAAATTTGGCTGTAATTCCATTAATTGTAGAGGTGGACGGAACCGAAGAATGATTGTCTATTTGTCTATCTGTCTGTCTGTCTGTCTGTCTGTCTGTCTGTCTGTTTGTCTGTCTGTCTGTCTGTCTGTCTGTATGTATGTATGTATGTATGTATGTATGTATGTATGTATGTATGTATGTATGTATGTATGTATGCATGCATGCATGCATGTATGTTTGTCTGTCTGTCTGTTTGTTTGTTTGTAGTTCAGTTTGTTAGTTTTATTTCAAAGACTGATTGTCTACGATAGTGTGTGAATTCAAAGGTTCACGACTCCCCTGGTGCGACGATATAATGAAACACTGTCAAACACAAGTTTGATGGTGATATTGCTCTCACGATAGCATGTCTACCCTGTACGTACACATTGCTGTACTGTGACCACGATAACGTTAACTCTCGTCCACAATCGGTAGTAGTAGTAGTACATGTAGTAGACGAGAGCTTTCGTAGTTACAAATCGTCGATGCAGACTAGTCTTATGACAGCTTGTTAACTTAACTTGATGGATCTTCGACTCCGCTACCGTGAATCATTCATTGAAATACTAAATGAGTGTAGCACTGAGAGACACGGATCAGGAGAGTATATTAAACAGGCTAGTCTCCAACAAGTAAACAAAAAACCGAAAAACAACAACAATTTTAAGTCAACTTAAAGTCAACAGTTTCAACTCTCTCAGTCTGTATTGTGTATTTCTCAATACTAATACTACCACACAGCAGTGTAACGGACTTTTGGGCAGATATCCGAAGTCAGCAATTCAACCACAAACAACAACAAAATATTTTGTGTGTGTTTTTGTTTTGTGTTATTTAGACGACCATCTTGAGTAAATGCATATTTTGTTGTAATAATCTAGTTCCATCAACATAACCGATATCAACAAATTAGTATCTATAAATTATTATTTATAAAAATAATTTCTAACGATTAATATCTACATATCATAATTAATAAATCATAATTAATATCAATCAGTTAATATCTATGTATTGAAATCTACAGAATGAAATGAAATTTACATGATTCAGAACTTAATCTATTCACATCTGTAATCTTTTAAGCAAACTCATATCTTCTATTGATCAGTGGACAGTGATTTTTTTCATTCAGGTAAGGCTAATAAAATTCCTTCCATTTTAAGTTCCATATATATATTTTTTTCATTTCCCTAGCGATGATATCTTTAAAGAGTTCACTTCGAAATGTACATCTTGGCATAGCTTGACTATTTTCTTGCAATGTTTGGCAAAGTGATGGGAGAGCTCCAGACAAGTATCTTGCAGTGCGCATATGTTACCACAGCAATCCCTGGAAACGGTCACACGGCTGCGCAGATGAAGCATGGAATGAATACCTTTTTCCACTCACTCACTCAATCAAGATTCAAAAGCCAATTGAGTGGAGCGCCCTCAACGACGAATCTTTCAGAATGAAACGATAAAGAGTGACAACGGCCAACGGTTACGTTTAACGTTTATCCATAATGGTTTTGAGATGTATGTTAGCTGAGTTGAGTCCCCCAGCTAGTAAGCAGAGCTGAACGGAGATTCCAAATCTTGATATTAAGACTAAATCATAACGTTTCCATGGCAACCTAAATCAACTTAATCATAGCAGAGTAAATCTGGCGATGCCTTGTGTCTATGTTGTGTCATAAATCGGTGTTCCAGGGAAAGCATTTGTTTAGCAGTGTCTGTTTTCAATCGATTTCCTAAAACTTGACTTGCTGTATTGGGTACATCTTCAGAAAAGACGGACACTTTGTCTGGAAGTTCTTCGGGTTCTTTTAAATTTCCCTGCAGGAAATAGAAATACAGGAATTGATTATATTGATGGTAGACAAGAATTCATGTGCTTGTAAAGTATTGTGGTGCACAGTTACAAGCTTGGACTCCCCCACCACTACCCCCCCCCCCCCCCCCCCCCCACCGTAAAATTCAATTTTGGATGAGATAAGAGAAAAAAGGAAGACTATCTGACTATGCCGTCTTGGCAATTGAAAAATATATCATTTTTTAGAAAATACCCCCCAAAAAAAAAAAAAAATTAAACGAAAATCACTCGGCCCTATTGACACTGAGCCACCGTTTTTGCATATTTATCGTTCAATAAAGGCTGAAATTGTGATTGACAAAAATGAAAATTGACAAAGTTGGAATGAGGCCTTTATGGCACTAACCCTTTATATCGAGTAATGTCATTGTACTTTTCACGTGTGTGCATGGTGACGGTATGTGAAGGAGAATTCAAAACAAAGTCTTTAACTTTGACATAATGACAGTTTATATCCTGTGGTATTGAACTTCATCGAATTTCAAAATACCGTACAGCTTCTATGTTTGATATACTCACGCAGAGGCCAATAAGAAAGGACACACGACACAGCAAGATTGAATGAATACAGTTTCTTGCAACATTTTGTCTAAATGAAATATAATATGCAGACATCAAATGCAGGCGTCAAAACATTGGCACCCGCGTGTCTGCATACAGTTGCAGTACGTTCATTTAAATGCTTGTTGTTGTTGTTTTTTTCAATTTAGACAAAATGTAGCAATAAATTGATATCTTGCTATTAAAGTGTAGGTTGTGCAGTTTCTTACTGAAATCTGCGCGGTTGTATTAAACAGAGAAGTTGAACGGTATTTTGTAATCCACTGTATGTAATATATTAAATATAATTTTGAAATTAACCTAGTCTAGTTGTTGTAACAGTTCATTTGAAATGTTAGACACAATTTACGTATTAAATAGTCTGTACTCTTAAAGTGGCCATATGGATGAGAATTTGGTATTTATTTTGGATATTTATTTGATAAAACAGCTTCACTATGTTTTTCTACTTGAAAAAATAATGTGAAATAACATATACCAAGTCCATGTTCACATCTCAATAAACGGCAAAACACTAAACAATGTGTAAAATTTTTGTTATTGTACGTACAATAACAAACTTTTTACACTTTTTGCATCTTTTTGCAATGTATTGAGTTATGAACATGGACTTGGTATGTGTTCTTTCGCTTAATTTTTTCAAGTAGAAAAACATAGTGAAGCTGTTTTATCAAATAAAAATCCAAAATAAATACCAAATTCTCATCCATATGGCCACTTTAAACGTTAATCCGAGCAAAAGGTGGTTTACATTCAATATTATTAGCAGTGACAATTCGCGTCGCAAAAGTCTCATCCCTTCGGAATTGAGTATACGTATGCCTCGACAACTGTATGTACGTGACAACAACATAACCTCAAGTTTAAATAAACATTCTCGAAAATTGGACCTAAAAGAACCAAACTGTGAATTAGTTAAAGTTTCTGGTTTTTTTTTGAAATACTCACCTTTGGATCGTAGTCCTTCAAGAATCCCCAACTTTCTTCCCTGTAATTAAACAAAGAGAAGTAAATGGTGATGAATGAAATGCAGTGAATTCTTAAACGTTATGCGAATTCGTCATATTGATTCCAGTCAGACATCATGAATATATTATATCGACACCTGCGTTGTTTTTATTGCAGACCCCGGCTCTCCATATGGATGTAGACAAATCAATAGCGTCAAAACATAGTGGAAGCGAACCGATCCTTGCCTTATGAAGTTATCAAGCGATTTTGAGAGATGTCAGTGAGAAATTATACCAGATATATTGTACAATACTAGTTTTAGGCTATAGGGGCAGAGAAGTTAATGGGGCGAAGTCAGCGTGAGAGAGATCAATACACGTACTTTATTTTATTCCAATACAAAATAGGCGGCTCTGTCTAGTCTGCGACCTCTTACTTCCATTTTTGAACAGTGATCAATTACCTATTAATCTCCCTTTGTATTTAGGACGTTGTTGGATCACATCCCAAGTTATAACGAATGCGATATAGGTGAAATAACGATCGAACCTTAAGATAAATTATCTTCGATACTGACAATTTAATGTATGATGAATCGTATGATTCATTGCCGAAGGGACAACCTGCCCGCTCAAAAGACTCCAAGTCGTTAGATCCATTGCTAAACAACAACCTGTTGCGCGATGGACCAGGTTGGGTGTTTTTTTAGTGCGCCATTTTCTCATGTCGGCGCGAATAAATTTGAATATGTTCAGTGTAGACATTTTACCTTCAGTATAAAATTTAGAAAGAAAACTGCAATAGTCAAATTCTGAATGTTTAACATTTGAAACGAAATACCATCACGTAGTGCGTGCGTGTGTTGGGGATTAATACCTGTCCGCACTAGTAATGTAAAAATGACACGTCATTGAGTCGTGTTGGCAGTCAATAAAACGAACACAGTCATGTCTATGCACTGACATTTTTCATTGTCAGGTCGTCTGACAACGCTGATCGGATGCCTGATTCAACACAGAGGTCTATGAAAAGAATACCACAGTCGTTTGACCATGCAGCGGTGCTACTTCCATGGTGTGACAATAGAGGGGGTAATATGATATACAACTGTGGAGTACTATTTCTGTTTTCCTACACGACAAATGTGATCGTTCACTTCAGAGAACAATTGTCTAATAACAACCCCATACTAGTTTTAACAGACGTGGTAAACATTCACTTATTACTAGTCATAGTGCACGTACGTGTACGCCTTGTTTTCTACGTGTGGAATTTTTGTCAATTTTTCCCCTGAAGCGTTTTCTTTCAGGCGTCCATTACCTTGAAACTGCAGGGTTTTTGTTTGCAATAAATTGTACAGTACAGACAGGCAAAACAACAGAAGGTCAAACATCCTTAGGATAACAATTTTTATACACTTAAGCTCCTATCATCAGAATTGTACATCAAAGTTCCCAAGGGGCGTTGTCATAGCAACATGAAAGCCTAGCGAATGATCTGGCATTGCAATTGAGTTTACAAAAGTCTGATTATTCCACGAACAAAAGAAGGCACGGATTTGTCATGGTGGGTACTACTAATAATTGAAGGTAGACAGACAACAGCACTTGAGTTTCCTACGAGATGTTCATTTTAATGATGGCTTATGCGTAATCGCTCAATTTGTTACTATGGCTACCGACGAAAACAATCCTCCCTAAAGACAAAGTGAAAGACATTGAAATCCGTGACTTGTTTAATCACATTTCACTTTCGTTGTCCCACCCTTCTTGCTACAAACAATAACTAGTACAATAATCCGAACCACTCAATAGTTGGCAAAGAGACTTAGTTAGCCAGCTTAACTATGCTATGTCTTTCGCCAAACACCAGTGTCCCGTGTCATATCCCGGTTTATACTCCCACCGATTGGGTATACTATACGTACATGTGCCGCCCTTTGGGTTGGGATTTTTCGCCCTTTGGTCTAAAATGGGTATTGTATTTTTTTAGAGAGAAAAAAAGGAGTCCAAAATGGGATCCACTTTACACAATTTTCGATTTTGTTTGGTCTAAAAGGTGTGCTGAAAGGAACCACGTAATAAAATCTCGACTAGTTCGGAATTTCTGGGAATTTCCCTTGGAATTTCGCCCAGCTAATTCGCTGGTTGACATTTTTATATCGGTGATTATGTATTTTGTTCTAAAATGGGGTCTTCTAAATATTTGAATGGGTCTAAAATGGGGTATTGGTCAAAATGGTATAAATTGGGGTCTAGGGTTGGCAGCATTGGCCACACACCCTAACCAAACCTGGCCTTTGGCACCCCCACCCCCGAAGTCTTACAGCCAAGTTTCTGCTGTTATGATACAATTGTATACAAAGTTTATTCGTAACACCCCCGATCTTTTTTTAGTTGTGAAATCATTATGCATATCAACACACCCGGTGACGGCATGATAATTAAGCAAGATCCACACTTCTTTGTTAGTGTGTGTCAATTTCATGATCACGTGTCAATTTCAATGACCTGCTCCGCTCTCAGTACATCTCTTATTTATTTGTTTGGTAAACAAGTTGCTCATGACAAATGGCTGCAGGATATCAATTTGACCGCGAGTTTGGCCTCATTTGACCTTCAAACGGTGTCAATTTCATCAAACAACATCACGACGTTCGTCAACAGTTTTCGCAAAAATGAACTTTTCAATCCGTGCTCCTCAATTCCGTCATTGTCTAGAAATAGACACAGTTCCGGAAATCTACAATACTGTAAATTCGGCAACTAAAATCTCCCCAGCTAGCTGCGGATTTTTCTTTCTTTTAGCAACACACGGCTTCTTAATCTTTGTAAAGATTTGCGTAACTTAATTCTATTTGTCTGACATATCTTTGGAGCGATGGAAACAATTGCCCGTAGTTTTGGTGACACTGTCATGAACATTGTTAGCAGTATTTAATAAAGCCATCAGCATATATCTACCAAAGTATGTACGCGAGTCAATCGATCAGATGCTGAAGTATTTACAGAAGTGACCTCGATCAAAGATCACAGTATAAACGTGTGTTTGAAAACGTTTGATTTTTTATGAGGGTTTTTTGTGGACGAAAGGTTTAATTACTCATGACAGCTAATATTGATTTGTTAGCATGTTAAAACTTGAAACGAAGTAGATAACGCGAGGCATATTCTTGTAGTGTGTACAAATTATATGTTGGGTCTAGAAATGGTGTGTACTGCAGAGTGCACGGTGTCGCAAGGGAACGAATGTACGTGAATTGTGTCGAACAACAGATGTCTAAATCCGCCGCTTCGGACAGAATGTTGCGCCAACGCGAGCTCTTGAAATTTCAGAGGGAAGGGGTATTTAATTGTATTCAACTTGGAGCCCACATTTTCCTTTATCTCTGAACTTAGGATGGCTCATGTATTTTGAAATGGACACAATATCCTCTCTTTGTCCACACAAAAACTAATTAACATACACAGATCTAAATACAAAGATTTTAATAAGCACATAATGTACATTGCTAAATGTCAATTTCCTCGACTTGGAGAGAAATCTAATTAATTTCTGCATGTAAATTGGCTTTCTTCCGACCAACTGCCCAAAACAATTAAGTTTGCACAATCAAATGATCTTTGATTCATGTTTTTAGAATGTACTGCGTTGATTAGATCACGGACTTCTCTCTGTTTGATTAGATTAAAGTAAATGTCAGATAACGAACAGTGATTGTCTGCTTTAGGTGGTGTGGATGGACATTGCATAATATCCAATATTTGATAATGGCGACCGGTGTATCATTTTCGATATCATGTCACTCAGTTACATATCCGTGTTTTTGATCGAGAAGGTTTGCTGTATCCAATACAATGTCCCCCCCCCCCCCAGCTGATATGTCATTAATTGCGTACTGTATCATTTTTAGTAACAACGATTGAAATAGAATACTCCGTATCACGGTTAGCTGGGGGTATTAACGAATGATAATCCCTGCCCTGGTGGTAAATATAAATCTCTGGGAATGTGACATTCTCATACACTGTCTCGTAAATTAAATGGCTTCATTGCGAAGAGATCGGAGACCATGAATGGTATTTCTAACCTATCTCCCATAAGATGTTGTTTTTAAACTTAGTCGATTTCAGTGATTGAAATATAGACAGCCATGCCCAATGTCAAATTGAAATGGACATACGAAGCGTGCGTGCACGTCTATATACAGAATTGGTACAAGACAGTGCTAAATCCCTAGCTTTAGTATGACTTAGTTGGGAATCGTAAATACCTCAGAGGCGTGCTGTAACCATTCATGCATCGATTTAAGCACTTAAAGATTATAGTCGCATTAAAAGAATGAGGTCCCTTCTTTGCCGAAGCCGAATTCGTCTTTAACGATGTCGACCTCACCGAAAGTGGCCTCGAGGGGGTTAAATGGTAAAATCGAAACTCACCATTTGGTTATGCATTTCCTCTCATTTCCAACCATTTGCTTCCATATCTTGTCCTGTGTCACTGTATCACACTTGCCATAGTCCTGTTGGGAGTAGTTCTTACTAGGTTCGGAGGGCTGGCTCGCTGCTTTCTTCTCAGCTGGTACGCACGTCTGGTGGTAGGCACTTTTTGGTCGAGGAGCAACCGGAAAACGATAACCAGCAGAAGTAGTGCGGTTAGTCATGGAGACAGTACGATCCATGGAGACTGCCATGAAGGGTTTGTTATTTGTGTTGTAAACGTGTGTGTGTAATGAAGACCTTGTATAAATTTAGAGTTGTTTGTTGCGACGACCTCCCAATAGCGTCGGTGGCTTGGTCCAAATATGATATACCCCTCAGGTCACTGTAACTAAATACGTCAGTTAATATAATTCGTGGTGATAACGGTAACACAAACCGCCTGTATGAAAAAAGGAAAGCTGTGTTAAAAACCAAACTGTCTCCGTGGGGCTAGAGGTTTGCTTAGACTCTGTAATTGCCGCTGGCAGGCGTGGCTGACTTAAATGGTACAACTGGGTAAGAAATATTTCCGCAATCCGTCTACGCTGACTCACTGGAATAAAATGTAATGTGTTGCTTGTGTTCCTGTTGATGTACCAGTCGCTTATCTAAATCGCTACCAGCCAGTCACGATAATAACAGCTGGTTCATAGAGCTACTGTTCTGTTCCGTTGAATAGAGAACACATCGACCCGTTGACGGTATATCAAATTATGCTGAGATCTCGAAGGTCGCCGTACTCAACCAGTCGTTAAATGGGTTCTGCCTGTTAAACCGGCCACAGCTGTTCTTTCCCCGGTGATCGTGTAACTAAACAAGATATTCCTCTATTACTCCGCCTAATTCTCTTTAACGAACTACTGCACCGGCTCGGTTCTAAACAGTCGACACTGTTTGGCCTGGCACGTAATGACTTTTGTTGGACCGTAGAGAATGACTGACTGATATCGAGCGAACGTGGAACAATTCGAACGCGTTTACATATGCTAATGAAGTTGTTGTTGGCCGTTACCAAGGGAACAAAACACCTGTCAGCGCATGCGCGTCGAAGTCGACGCGACAAGAAGATAAAAGTTCCAGTAGTAAATATTATTGTATGGTCATCTATACCCGTTAAATAGCTTTTTACGCTCAAATAGTTTAATGATGTACGCAGTTTATCCTTTTTTCCTCTTCATAGTGCGATTTATAGAATCAATGTAGCACTTTATTACTTACTTTATTGCATTTGTCTATTTAAGTTGCACCGCACAGCGTGTGTGTCGGAGAAAGGGAAGTAACGGCCTTTACTTAATACGACGAACACGCGACATAATGTACAGTGTTCCGTATGCAAGTTTATTCTGGATAACGGTGCATATTTTGTTGTGAATAAATATTTACGAAGTCGAACTGAAAGTCACAGAATATAATTGCATTCCGATGTATTCATTCATTCATTCATTCATTCATTCATTCATTCATTCATTCATTCATTCATTCATTCATTCATTCATTCATTCATTCATTCATTGAATTTATTCGCTGAAGTTTATCAACACAGATGGTCAAATTTTGTTTTTTTCTCATGAAGTTTAGCCTACTAAATTTTGCCTCTATCCATTTGAAGGGTTTCATTATTGTACGATTCGTATTTCATAACTGTCTTTTATGTACGTCGTATCTTGTTAATCGCAAAACGCTCTGATCCTGAATATCTGTTTACTAAATACGGAATTAATGATTTCTTTCAATTTGAATGCGCCCGTGAGATTAGATTATGAGTCTGGCGATAAGATTCCAAAATTGAAACGCCGCCATGACTCGACGTTATAGCTTGTGTGTATATGTTCATTCACAGTTCACGTTTCTCGACCCGATGTCGTGACTGCCTATTTAGACTGTAATACGTAATATGTGTTCATTCCTTATCACTCTACTCGTAATGGGTAGTGTATGATATGCACGACACTTCGTATCTCACAGGCTACTGGCTACCACAGGGACGCATAGTATTTCTTAGATTGTTGTTTTCCTTGTCCACAGGCTAAATACAATAACGCTGTGACTAATATATTTCTCCTACCCGTCTATCGAAAGCCTATTAGATATTATTATGTGCGAGGAGTGCATCGTACAATTTATAGTTCACAGGATTCGTGTGATATTTTCCTTAACCGCGGGAAAACAAATGTTGAATATATGCAATAAGACGTGTCATTATTTTGGCTACTATATATCGAAAGCTAAGTAAGACCACCGTTTTCATTTTGGCGCGTCAAGAGATCTGTTACTGGACTTATGAAGATTGGAATGACCTGGTTCAACAAAAATGACCAAAAAGAGAAAATGGCTGTTTTGCCCAGTACTTTCATTAGAATGTACGTTTAGCAACTATGAGCGAAAATATATTGAAACTGGCACTTTATTTTAGCGCGAAAACAACGAAAATAAATTAAGAGTAAAAAATTAACAACATGTGTATTCTTTCATAGCTGTGTATGCGTCCGTCGGAGACTCTGAGTGACGTCAACAGGTGGTCGTAATCATAAATTATTAATGTCTTATTATGTCATAATAGTCGGGTTCTGTTGTTCAACGATTATTGTTTAGGAAATTTCATGACTTGAGTATGCCGGTCTTTTGAAGATGAAAAAATAACCCGGTTGCTATTTTGTTATCATTATTTAGAAGTCAGCAAATTCAGAAATACCACCGAGTATATTAAATTGTTACGATACTGTAATACACGTACGTGACGTAAAATTCCTGGATATTTTAGGGCACGGAGTTGAAATGTTCATTAGAGGCTTAACGACAAGAATTACTGGAAGTTTCCTTCGTTGAAACGACATGGAATTTACATAAATTGAATGAGGCATGTATCGCAGAAACTCTTGTCAGGAAAAAGTCATTGTATATCTAACGTAGTATGTATAAGATGCAGACATTCGCACCACGTTATCAGCTAGCACTATTCATAAGCTTGAATCCTGATAGGGCTAGGCTGAATAGCACGACGTATCTTACGGTCTAAATCTAACTCTATACATGTATTTAGTTAGGTAAATCTAAGAATCCACAACAGTAGTTTGAATTAATTGGATTGTATGTCCGAGTTATTTGCTATATTGACAGAACTGAAGACTATTTCAGGCATGAATGATGCGGAGACATAGTTTTGTATACCGTGATGACTGAAAACGTAGGCGGGTAAATCGACTTACTACTATATATGCCATCGACTGTACTGTGTTCAGAACGCAAGAAGACATTTTTTAACTATCGGAAACATACACCGAGGAGGTACAATGGTATTTTCACCAGACTCATTGAAAATAACTTGAAGCTTACTGTGTTCAGTTTGTGTCGCTGTACACTGCCATGCCATTTTATACCTGACACTCTGGGTTTGGCATTTTTTGGAAATTGAGTTAATGCGAAGACTTGAAATTGACACAGAATAACGTCACCCTGGCAACAACAACCATGTCAGTAGTGTTTAGACAAAACGCAATATGGAATACAAAAAATATATCATCTCCGTTTACATAATGTTATTAAATTGATTTTTTGTAAAAGTTGTACCATCTCGGAACCTATAGCGATATAACAATAAATAGTGATAATTTGGATAGTGTCTTTTGCCATTTAGAGTTGAAAAACTTCATTTAATTCGGCCAAAGAGATGCATCTCAGACTAAGGATACGGATATTGCAGCGGGATTGAGCATTCCTTTGATCAGATCGGTTGGCATAGCAACATCTAGATTACACGCTATCACACTTTCGATTTATTTTTTTCCCTACTCGTACCCAAGTACTGTCTGAAAGAAATTTGTTAATACATGTATATATATACTGTGTGATCGATAACTGTTCGGAAAGCTAATACAAAAGCTAAAAGAAAAATATTTATGTTATAAAAGCTATCGGATATTTTAACTCTCACAAGCAAAACTTCTTGAATTCATTCCTCTGAAATTCCGAGAGTTGAACACCTGAAATTAAAGGAGAGAGAGAGAGAGAGAGAGAGAGAGAGAGAGAGAGAGAGAGAGAGAGAGAGAGAGAGAGAGAGAGAGAGAGAGAGAGAGAGAGAGAGAGAGAGAGAGAGAGAGAGAGAGAGAGAGAGAGAGAGAGAGAGAGAGAGAATATTAAACCGTCGAAACGAGACCGAAACCGGGGTGAGACGTCGACGGAGAAAGAGATTGAGACGGAAAGAGACAGAATCACATGTTGAATTATAACTGAATTGAAATATGGCATACCTGCTCATCTCAGTGATGGCGAGGGATTCACTCGAACTCCTCCTCGTCGTTATCTTCCGAACGAGATAATGATGTGTGTGTATGTGTCGAGGTGTGTATAGATGCAGGCAATTTATGAAATTAAATGCTAATTAGGTATGCAAGAAATAAACATTAATCATCAACTCACGCGTTATCGATACACGCTCTAATGAGTTTCTTTGAAACGACGTCACCCAAAGCCACTTTGAAGAAATACATTTACATGCACACAAAGTAAACGAACCTCGTCGTATTGAATGCGATGTACTATAGCGTGAATTGAACATCAATAATCCAATATATCGCTAGATGCCTATTCGATGTCACTATTTGTTCCCATGGTTTTTTTTATTCTTTGTGAAGAATTACTTCAATTTTTCTTTATATTTAATTTAATTTTGAATTTACCTTTAGTCACGTGACGAATATCGTATCACGCAAGCAATAATATATTTAGCATGTTTTTATTTCCATGGAATTTGACAGGAAATGTTACAAATTTTAGTACAGTGGGGATTGGACTCGGAGAGTACTGGTGACAGTGCGTGACGAGGCTATTAAGCAATTTACTAGGGAATTGAAGCACATACAAACATTCTAGTTTGGGTGATTGAGTCTAATTTGCCTCAATACACAGTGATAACAAGTGACAGGAAAGTTTATAGGGATAGTTTTGAAAGATAATGTGTCAATCACGATCGAGTATACAAACGCTTAATTGAACAATTACTCAGTTTTGTCACCATGACATGTACACTCGTGTACGGTTGATTCGTAAACAGAGACAGGGGCAAGGGTTACCATCGTTTATAAAAAAAAAAAAAAAAAAAAAAAAAAAAGTTCACCAGCTTTGTAGATCAAATGAATAACATCGTTATGACGCCCAGCAATCTAGAGGGCAGCAATGTCTATGGAATTTGTACAACCGTGCACCTCAGGATGAGAATAGTCGAGCAGGACAAATAAACTTTGAAACAGTGCTATTTACTATTAAAGTTGAACTGCTTACGTGTCATAACCTTTGTAATTTAGTATAACTGTGTACGATGCTTTTCACGAGTAGAAAATATTTTTTTTTACCTAGTTCGAAATTTGAAATCTGGAAATTAAATTTTATTGATAGCGCCCTCACCGAGAAATATTAGAAGTACATTTCCATTGAAATTGAACTTGGAAACCACTTCCTTCATTCCAGGTGTTCGAACTCCTATGATAATATACATCATCGTAGATGCTTACTTCATTGAGGTTCCCCTCCCAATAACTACCAATGACAAACAACCTTCTCTCATCACAAGTTAAATATTACCTTCAACTTTTCAAACATTTCAAACACGATTCCGTCTTCTTGAACATTTAAGGTCCTGAACTGTGCGACCTCTCCAGCTCTACCCATTGTTCTATCCGACCCCTTAACTTACTGAATATCATACATATTGATAAACAATGTTTTTTCTTATCTGACAGTAAGCAGTTATTGATGGTGTTAAAACATTACTTATTACACAGTATAATAGGAAATAGTTGGGTAGCCAATATTCCATTGCAATTTGAATTTCGGCTAGTCTTACAATGTTTTTATACCTGTGTTTTCATCAGGGACTTGGTTTATATTTGATCCCTCGCTCCTTTGAAATAATAAAGTGTCGTATTACTTATCAAATTTATGATAATAATCAATAACATATTATTAGAAATTAGAATCAACTAAAAAAAATACAACAACATGAAAACTATGTGTTGGACCCGTGCTACGTGCTTTCACAGCCTGATATGAATGGCGCCATCTATAGTCCAAAACCGAACGACTATATTATCTTGCATTGTCACGATAGGGGCGGTCGCAAGGTGGCAGCATACGTAATAGTGGGGTTTGGCTCAGTGTAGTGTGCCATTAAAATGTTAAATCTAAGTTCCTATCGCAACGAGGTTCTTTTTTTGCGATTAACTTGACCTTGAACACATGCACAACACAGACAACTAGTTACTTGTTTGTGGACACAGTTATCATTGACAAAGTTCTTTGGAAAGAAAATCAAAATTATCCCATCAATAAATTTCTAGACCAAAGACTTGTGGCTCTTATATAGAAACAATTGAAAAGATAATCAATGTATGATATAATTGTATGGTCAATTTCATGCAATTTTCTTCAAGATCCCAAATGACACATTTTCTTTCCGAGGGAATGACAGCACAGATTGGAACAGCCCATCAATTTCTTCACAATTCAGTTACTATTTGCCAAATACATTTATCGACGCTTTATACGTAAGATGTCACGTGACAGCATTGTGAGATTCAACCTTCTTTCACCAGAAATCAATATAACTAGCACACGAACAAAATTGCTTCAAGTTTCATGTTATTCAACGTATTGTATATTAAATCTTTGTCAGCTGAATATCCCGCGGCGATCACACACGATTAGTGTTAGTGTAGCTTACAAACCGGAATTCTGACGACACTCAAGCAGACGATATCTTTTGAGAATACTCAAAACCTTTGCAACCAGTTTTTAATAATTCACAGACCTTAATTAACCACTTCAGGATTTACCACTTTCCCCTCGACGGGCGTTGATTTAACAAAATTTCTCGTTCAAAACAATATAATTTCTCTCTTTTTTCTGTAAAATTTTACAAAAATTCCATTTTCAAGTTCATTCTAGATTGGAATGGCAGGAATAACCATTCATTGTGAATCTAGACCAGAATTTTGGCGCGAAAGTGATCATTTCACGTACACGAATATGAAATGCTGAATATACAATTTGGCCTATAAAATTTTTCTATAATGGTAGAAGGACTGTGTCATAGTATTCTTTCACATAAGCTTACTCTAGTACTTTTGGCTTTTGCGAGAGGTTTCTGGTTTGGTAGACTTTGTTTTTTGAAAGATACACTATCTATTAGAAGCACCACACGATCCTTTACATGCGTGTTATCGTAGACAAGTGAATCAATAATATTATTATAGTAAAACAATTTTCCCACCGTTCCATGGGGATTTATTCCACTTTCCCACTTCTCTGAAAGATCATTATAAATGACTACATGACAACACCGCACAATTTAGCTACGTGTAAAGAGGCCCGGGGAAACTCAAAGATAAATTCAGACTAGCCATATACATAAAATGCCCATTTACAACAACACATACAGCAATTAACAATTTATCATGTTGGACATACAAGGTAAACACTTACACCGGCATTGTGTGGTTAATGACCCGACGACTTTCAGTCATTTATCGTAGCTATTATATCCACGTCAAAATATTACCATCCTACTATTCTAGTCATACCCGAACAATGTCGATGTGTCTCGACACTTTAATTTATTACGCTGATAAAATGCTTTTTATGGTCATATATTTCTCGTTCGATATAGAGGTTTACGGTAGCTGCGCCATTTATTTTTATACATAAAACGCACACGGTTCTACACGTCAAGTCTCAGCTAGCATAAAATATACCGTCTACTAAACTGGGGTACTAAATGGTAAAGGTTGCTACAATTATGCAATGGAAAATTTAAGGCACGTTTATAACAGCAAACCAAATAAGACGTTATTGAATTGTATCTTATCAATACGATGATAGAATTTAATGTTTTCAATTAATACGAAACTAGGGTAATGAGATTCAATCCTATCTACAGTATTTTCTCCTTTTTTCAATTTCAGAGAATCACATGAAATAATTAACTACAACTCATACATACGTTGCATTTGGTAAACCTGACACGTACATAACAGCATGATGGAGAATTGTCAAAAATTACTGAAATTTAACAGCGACAATTTTTTGATTATTTTATATTATCTTAAAACAGTTATTTTAATTTCACAACAGTGGTTGTTGAAACTTCCATAATCGTCTGCTGGTGATATATACACAATATAGCAATGCGTTGCCATGGAGAAACAACAACAGGTATAGACGGATTCAATTGAGCTGCCGCCGTTCATGTTTGATTGATTAATATTTCATAGATAGATAGACAGACAGACAGACAGACAGACAGACAGACAGACAGATAGATAGATAGATAGATAACCTAGAGTATCAGTAATATAATAGTTGAAGTTTAGATAACGATAGCGATAAGATAGATTGTTCTGTTTCCTCTCAGACCAGCAAATACACGTCAAGTGGTCTGAGGTATTTGCATAATGGTCGCAACAATTGCATTTTATCTGATCAAAGGATCTGTAGAGTGGTAGACACAGACCACCACATACACAAATAGGTCTTAGCATAGACCCTACACGAAAGTAGGGTAGTTTACATATTCCATCCGACGGTCAAGTCACGACAATAGCATTTTATCAGATCAACGAACATCTGACAGACACCCAGCTCCCACCTGGGCTTTGTCTGGTGACAATTTTTTTTTTTTACAAAAGAAGATTGCGATATGTTTGTTTATTAATGACTTTTTTTTACTTATAGGCGGCTGGTTAGTTTTGGAGAAGAAATGATAATTGGATAAGACGATATCGTATTTCCTGCACGATCCATTCTCATTTTAATTAAGTCTGTTTACCCCACTGATCAATATCTAGGTTTGTATTTGATGAAATCAATTGATAAACAATCACCGATCGATACACTAGTCTATAAATAACTCAGTTGGAGCGAAAAATACCATTGAATGCATTTCCTCATTGTCTTGTGCACCAACATGTATTCTATAATGGAATCCACATAGTTTGGGAATTCATTCTAGTAACAATGCAATTACACATTTTGTATTACATCGCATTACACATACCGCAGCAGCTAACCTTTTGGGCAAATATACGTGATTTTCGTGAAAATTCTCCTTCACATAAATCCCTTGGACAATAGTTGTTTTGTGTAACGATGTAAATGGGTGATTAGTGCCATGGTATATGGAGTACGCGGTACTAAATGGATCATAGAAATTGCCAAATAATCACACTTTGTTTGTGAATTGTAAAAAAAATCCAATTACTAACGGCCGTGGCCTAAATCTTTGGTCACGTGACGGCGATATATCGTACCCCGGTTCAACGCATTTTTACAACAACAAAAACAGTTGTTCTATATTTTTTCACACGAAGCGAAGACAGCTACCACATATTATAGTACGTATGGTCTAGCTCATGTTAGTTATCGACTTTCTCCATGATCACTATCCTATCCACGTAACGCGTATGGGAAACTAAACTAGATATATGATGACTCTTATGCCGGTTGCAACTTTATCATAATTTGCTAACAAAAGTAACTGTCATTGTGTCAAGCCGAATAACGACTATCATCTGTACGAAGGGTCAGTAACTGAATTGATCAGGAAAAAGAAAAAAACACGAACATTTAAATTCGATTTAACTATGGAATTCGTCAATCTGAGATGTGGGTCGTTAACGAGGACAGCTCAGTATGCATACTATTTACTAAAGCCAAATAAAAAAATAGTGTGATTCCGATAACCCGACCGACCCAAAACAGTTTTTACATGCAAAAAGGTAAAACTATGACAATTTTAATTCTATTTCCCTGTAGATTTTCTTGCCAAAGTATATTTGCTTCCTTTTTGTAAAATCACATTCCAGAGAGAAACGATGTAATTCCAGCCTATAACAGCATAGTCTTCAAAAAGTTCATATTGTGTTTGTCTACTTCTGAATCACATAATTGTCTTCATTTACTTCTTTTACACTTCATCAACTGCTACAGAAATACTGTGACCAACAAGTATCTTGAATTTGGGTCGCAGTAATTAAAAAAAATGTAAAAAGAAAAGAAAATGCCGACCTACCTACCTACTCTCTTTTCTGAAGTCATGTTATCGTAAACAATTTTTTTTTTGCCTAAGTTGAACTGCATAACCGCTATAATTTATTTGATCTACAAAGTGAAAGCTGATGAACATTTTTGGTCATGAAAATTATGGATAATATCACCGTATACTCCAATTACATTCAAACTGTCTTCTTAAATTGTGAAATTCATCGATCAAGTTACGTACGTGCCATAACGTCCTCAGCTGGCTGTCATACGGACCCAATTTATAGACATTTAGTTAAGTTGATGCACGGTGTGCATAGCAACCAATGTATATGTCTGAATGTCTCTCATTCAGACTGCGACCTGTTCTTGGAGGCAAGGAAACATCACCATGGTAACGGCATCAAGCCATATGCGGCTGTAAAGAATGAAGCTATTGAGTGGATGTATCGGTAAATAAACGTGTATGCATGACGGGGTGAAATCTACATTAGCAAATTAAGAAATGGACATGTTATTTTTCAATGTATGTAAATAAGTTAGAAGTCAATTAAGCTCACAGACTGTAAGAAAATGATTCGGTTATTGGTGATGTTTGAGTACAGGTATTCAATTATATGAAATCTGAAATAGAAAGAAAATGGCGTCCGAACTCATCTTCATGCTGGGAGCTATATAGCCTACAGCATACTTCGTCATGGTAGCCATACACCCACAAAAGTTCCACGTTGTGTACATTGTATTTAGCTGTTGCCAATTTACTGAAATGTATTATAGTGTAACAACATCACCTACAATGGACCATGTAACTGTAATTGTCACGCATAATGACTAACGTGTTTTCTGTTGACTAACATGTCACTGAACGGTTACTCTAAATAAAGTATGTTTCAAACATAACCACGGCAACCCCAAAATAGCACCCAGATATCCCAGTAATGGGGGCTATACAAGACAGAGATGACATGACTGAATACGTAACAGTATGTATCCGTGTCTATCACCGTGTCAAACCTTCCAAACTCAACCACACGCACCGGGTACAATGTACACTCGAAACTAAACTGTACTGTGGTAGACATTGGAGTCGATTTACTGTACGTAACGTGGCGACCTTCTAACGACATTGTTCATGTGTTATGATTTTAATTAAAACAAGGGTGAAATCAATTTCACGGTTGTTTGTGACGTCATCACTGATACTTAATTGAAATGAACACTTTGTCAGACTTGACAATACTATAACTTAAGACTTACCTCTTCTCGTAGTACGAAAACGACATTGCTAACACGGATTTCTCTACTTATAGAAAGAATCCTCGGGGGAATATCTGGCATATATGTATATTTTAACCGTGAAATAGTTTGGGACGTTCACAATTCGATGTCACGATCACATACTCTATGCCAGACCGATCGACCTGTTGAAGTTCTTCACCGTGCTTTGTAATTTATCTGCCAGTAGTAAAAGGTACTCCACTCTAGTGTAGTGTTGGCGATAGAAGTATCACACACAATGACGACGCTGGAGTTGTTACTAAGCTCAACTACAACAGGCTGTTGCGATTGATGTCAGCACCCCCTCCGGACGTCACTATAAGAACGTACACCGGGGTAGTGGAACACAATAATATACTAGCACGTTTGTAATAAATGTCAAATATATAGTCTAACATTTCTAGTCAACTCAAAAACAAAGACCAAGGCTATTCCAAAGTGTCCCATTAACCCAGCCAGTTGAGAATGATTACAATTCTGTCGATTTGACAGTTGGACTAGATATATTTATTATTGATGTCAATCCAAGCGTTTATCGATATCCGTACAATGCCGTTGCTGTTTCTTGTATTAATATTGTATTTATTTTTTTAACAGTTCAATTCAAATAAAATGTGTTTAAGCCACCATTGCACCTTTATTTTCGGTTTTTACTTACCATTTTTCTACCTTTTGCGATCGGACACTGAAAGTCTTGTATCACATCACATCTGACGTGTGTCCTTCAACCGTTTGGGGATCACGTTACCCGGCCGTCAGTGGTTTTTTTTATGGACAATTAAGACAAACAAATACCTTTCTTATTTAGATGATTTAAGTTCGGTTCGTTGACGGGAACATCCATCAATTATATATAGCTGTATTGACCTGGGTGATCTGACACAAACAAGACACGAAAAAAATGAAATATGGCCAACTAATTATTTTTTAAGTTTCAACTTTGATGGTAATGAAATTGACTAATTTAGCAAAATGATACATATTTTTAAAAATCTTATTTAATAATTCAGTGACAAAAAGAAAAGAAGAGAGACAATGCAGCAATCATCGAACTTCAATTGAAGAGCATGAAATACGCTGACCACATCGAGTAACTAATTTAAAAATTAAAATACAACATATATTTCACAGATAAGTACTTTAAAATTTACTAGTTACTGAGAATCATGTGATTGAATAAATAAATGAAACTGTCAATACGAGGCGCACATAAAGTGACGTACTGGAAATGACGACAGTGATAAACTTCAAAACACGCGGCAAATTCATATCGGTCTAGTAAAATGCTAGTTTTAAATTGTTTGATATTTTTGTAGAACATTATCGAATCTTCGAATTTGATATTTTTGTGGAATATTATTGAACCTCCGAAGTTGTATGATATTGTTGAAGAACATTGTCGAAAATTCGAAAATTCTCTCTTTACAAATGAATAGCTATATACTCGCTAACGTTTGCTAACTTTGTTAGTCAGTTAGTCACCATACCCACATCGTTTGCCAAAGCCGCATTAAAGTAACGTGTTTTTTTTTCAATCATGACAAACAAGTTATCATATTTCGTATTTCAGGGAACGCCTTTTGTATTTAGCGTTCTCTATCATTACAAAGTATTTGTTCAACAATGATTAACAAATAAACTGATCAACAGACGTGAATACCGTCTAAAATATTTCTTTCAACCGACCAACCACCGGGCCGTCGACCGACTCCAAAGTTTGAGTGAGTACAAAGCACAACCCGGCGTCAACAAACAAACCAAATGAACGAATGCGCAAGTCAGATTGTTGACGCAGTGGGGGTAGTGACACTAGTTTCAAAAGCTCCTTGGCTTAAAAAAAAATTACAGTCACGTAAGACGGTATATGGAAGCCATTGTGAACCAGTCCTACTGGTATATAACACTGAGGAGACCATAATGGTACAAGGACAACAAGGATCAAACCAACCAACGTCTAGATTTCATTGTGATGGAAATAATAGGTGGACAATAGTGGGCGACATCAGGTGAACATGCCTATACAGACATGTATACATTTTAAAGAGTTAAACAGGTTAATAGTGTCATTGCTCTTAAATTATCCTTAAGAAAAGCCGCCCAATTCACTTTGAATATCATAGAATTTATGGATAAACTTTGCCACTCTCTGAGGTCAAGCTATCTTAGATTACTGTGGATTATAGCTGTATTGCTGGCATTTAGCACACACGCATTCTTCCTTGCACCAAAATCTGTAGACCTGTACGGTTAATAATAATAGTGTTTGTAGATATTCCGTTTCCTTTGAATACAATATTGACTGTTTGTGTAAATATGATTTTCTCCTAGTATAGTAACCAATACAATGTATGTTTGTGTGTCTGTCTGCATGTCCGTGTCTGTCTGTCTGTCTGTCTGTCTGTCTGTCTGTCTGTCTGTCTGTCTGTCTGTCTGTCTGTATGTATGTATGTATGTATGTATGTATGTATGCATGTATGTATAATGTATGTATGTATGTATGTATATATGTATGTATGTATGTATGTATGTATGTATGTATGTATGTATGTGTGTGCTTGTGTGTATGTGTATGTATGCATGTATGTATGTATGTATGTATGTATGTATGTATGTATGTATGTATGTATGTATGTATGTATGTATGTATGTATGTATGTATGTGTGTGTGTGTGCGTGTGTGTGTGTGTGTGTATGTGTGTGTGTGTGTGTGTGTGTGTGTGTGGTTCATATCACAAGTTGAGATATATTTTATCATGATTTTACCGATATGACTGTGATTTAAATCGAAGAAAATGACCAGTCCAAATTGTAGCGAAAATATAAGGAAACAAACATTCTTTAAATACAGCTCTACCCCTGCATATTGACCAAAGGTAATTTATGGATGAGACGTGCAGGAAATACGATATCATGTTATCCTTTGCCCCCCTCTTCTTGAAAACCAACCAACCATCCACATTACTTAAAGAAGTCATTATTAAACAAACAAACAGATCTCAATCTCTTTGTGACAACTTGTCACATCACAAAGCCTAGGTGGGGGCTAGTGTCTATCACGTGTCCGTTGATCTGATAAAATGCTATTGTCGTGACTTGACGAATATCAAACAATTAGATTCGGGACGTAGCTTCAAATTTAACCCAGACATCAGACCAACCGATTTGTGTCTATGGTGAGTAATGCCTATCAACTGTACGAGTCTGTTGATCAGATAAAATGCTATTCTCAAGGGTGTGCTCTTGGTAAGAGCTGGTTGTATACACTGAACAAGTACTGTCAAAATATTTCAACTCCATAGGCATTTTTTTCTCAAGTTGCTTTTTGAACCGACCGACATTTTCATTTCAGAATTCTGTATGTCATGGCTGTATTAAAATGTAAACGAGGTCAAAGAAAAACCCGTAATGGGTGACACAATGAAACTCAACCTTTTCTGTACAACGTTAACATACCACAGTAACGATGTGGTTGTCTGAAACTAACCTTGGTAACACTTACTATCAATGTAGCTAGGTAGTTACTACCTGTAGTCAAACCCTACTAAGCCTATTTGAAACACAACAAAGAATGACTGCCACAGTAAATTCATAGCTCCTTCAAGTGGCAATGACCTATCATATGACCAGAGATAAAAAAAAAATTAAAAAAACTGCGTACTATACCATGGTTAATTTGTGTATTTTATTTCATAGTGAAAATGTACACATGAATACCACTTTAACAAAAATGATTTTTTTTCCCATTATTTATGAACGGGACATTGTTATCCATGACGTCATAAGTGAAGTGCATTTTTGCTACAGGTGATATCACGAATACTATAACTGTCTCTAATATTTGTCTTAAAAGAAAAGTACGCCGTCGTCGTCACGTCACAAAAGTTACAAAAGGTGAAAAAATGACAACCTTACGAAATAACTATTTCTAGTGCTGTTAGCTTATATTTATCTGTTTGTTTGCACACTATATAGGTGAATATGTTTGTTTGTTTGTTTGTTTGTTTGTTTGTTTGTTTTGCAGCGTACTACAGCTGTAATTTACCACTCGAAGACTAAATATCATACCACTATACTTCACTTTATGTTATAGAAAAAAACAGTACTACTTGAGAGTAAATAGTCTCTATCATAAGGAACTTGTGCTAACGAATCATGAAATGTGATCATGTACAAAAATACCAACGAACATTTTTATGTATGTGACTATATAGATATGAATGAAGTAATACATTCGGTACTTGAATGTGAATCCAATGTGGTTACATATTAGTCAATATCACTACACAGTCACATGTTAAACGTCGACTTTGAAAGAAACCTGTACAGTGGAATAAATATATACAAGTTATCAAAGTGGCACAAGCTGAGTTTATAAGCTTTTTAATACTCAAGTGAAAATACCTACAAAAAACTTCGATTAAAGTATTCTAGTATAATGTTAATGTCGAAGCATACTTTCTATGACATTACAATTAGTGTTCTAGCATTGTTAGAACTGTCGCTTACATAGAAGGGAGGTCCTGTACATTTTTGATACGTATGATAAATTACGTCATTGGATCTTTTGTAAGCTATATATCCTAATATAAAGTTTGAGTTCAGTCAAATGCAAGTGATGGTTAAGTGTGCATCAGTAAGTAGAATACTCTATGAGTACCTTATAATATATGCAGAAAAAATTACATCCCCAAAACATAAACTCAGCTTGTGCCCCTTTAAGCGACATAATGATCTGTGAAATAGTTTTTGGGATTTTTTTATGTGTTTTTTTTTTTTACAAAACAGTTATCAATTTATTACTTGTTAAACTTGATTCAATGTCAATGACGGAAGATTTCATGAAGTAACGGACAGATCATCACGGCATAACAAATAAGGCTATGTTAGCACGAACTGTTATACGTGCACCCATTTCACTAGTCGAGGAGAGAGAGAGAGAGAGATTGAGGAGAATCGAAAATACGAATAGCTTCTAGACAAAGATAATTCTAACAGACCTGACTGAGAATATAAATTCGAATAACAAACAATGGATTATGAAATTTTAAACATCTTGATATTGTAATGGAGTAACCCTGTGTCTTAACCCTGTATCTTTCAAATGTCAATGACGTAATAAAGTAAGTGTCAAACCATAGGAGACGAGATCAGTATAATAGTTCAATGTAGGATAAAAAACTAAATTTGTATATTTAGGCCTCAAACCTCCCCCTCCCCCTCCCACCCCCACCCCCTTCTAACTAAACTGGTCAAAATTGAAAATTCCTTCAAACCGCGCAATCTAATCAGTACGTAGTAGTATTGTAATGCTATGAATATAAAACCAGTAGTACGTAGTGAGTAAAGAACAGTTCTTTAGTTAACACTTTTATTTTATGACATGCATTTACTATTTGATATTTTTTAAAGAAGTATTTGTATTTTAGGGGGACAAAACATCTATTAACAGTAAAATCGGTTTTGTAGGATGAGAACTGAAATGGCTCAAACTTTCCCCACCCCTACCCCAAAGTAAAAGAATCGTTTTTAAAAGCTAACATTGATTGATTGATCTCGCCCCTAACCCATGTATAAAATCGGCGACATAAATTTTTTTACACCTATCTACTTAAGTTTGCGTTTGTTAGTTTATTAAGGTTTCAGTTAATCTTCTAAAATCTAATACCAGAACCTAGTTGGGTGCAATGTTTGCTGCGGATACACTTTTCTACAACTAGTCAAGTTTCCTACATCTACAAGAAAGAAGGTGATGGCCTAATAAAACCAAATTACATCTGTACTTGCCTTTATAACATACTGAAACGGTTAGTTTATAAGACCTATTTCACAGTGTTCTTACGTTTAGTTTACTATATTGCGAGAAACCGTCTGCCTCTACATGGTTCTACATTTGAAACATTGTTTCATGTTTCAGAAACCACAGCAGATCTCGTCAAAATTTCCACATCCTATCTTATGACAAAAATCAAACACTTTTAGCCTCAAACATTTAAATTCATATTGAAAGGCAAGTGACTTCACTTAACAATACTCATAACGCCCTCGTAAAGTTGGAATGACCATCAGCTCGAACTGTTACCTCTGCCGCTTTGCGCATCCTCGGCATGTCTAATATAACCTTCAGCCTGCCAAGCACCTTCTTATATTTGATTCCGATTCCACGGCCTTGTGTGCCCCTAAACATGTATTCCTAAGCAAACGATGATTTAGCTTCGTAATCCAAGTTATTTCGTAGAACCGGGAATACAATCCAGAACAACGAAAAGAAAACCGCGAAAACCATTGGGAATCCAATACGCGAATATTTGTCAATCTGGGACGCCCTCTGTAGGTAGATTAATGCCCGTTGTCGTCTTCCTCCTTTCACTGATTTCGTGTCTTGTCGCGGTCTTCTGTCACCATTCCGTTCCTGGGTATATTTGTCACCTTCGAATGCAATCTTCTCGTCGTCAGGTGATACTGGTGACCTCGCCTAAAAGATATACAAAACATTGATATGAATCTGGCGGAATCCATTTTATGTGACGCATAAGGACTAAAACATCTTTATCGTTCTTCATGAGTGATCAAATGCTCAAAAAAAGGCAAAAATAAATAATCAATTTTTTTCATTAATCTTTTAGTGTCTAATTTGTTTTCAATGACTATAATATAGGAAGTGTTTTTTAAAAGCCAATGTTCCAAATTATCAACGTAATAATATAGTTAGATTTCGAGAATGTAATATGTAATTAAATCCTTCCAGGTGCTTGGCAAGTTTCAAAGTTGCGCGAGACCTCGGTGACCACTTTTCCGTGAGTGGTCTGAGGCGAGATGAGTGGGCTGAGCGAATGAAAGAGTGCCCTCAGCGACGAATTAATTAGTTTATATTTGTACTCACTGATGTATTATCTTGAACATCTTCGGGAACACCAAGGACTATTTCTTTCTTGCTAACTCTTACACTTAGCGTGTAGAAATAATTAACTAGTGCAAACTCTAGTAGAGCGGCGAATACGAAGAAAATACACGTCGAAAACCATATATCCATCGCCTGTTATAAAAAGGTGTTTTGTATAAGATGTATTGCATTGAACATAAGAAAGAGAAAGCGCATTCGCATTGTATATACTTCAATTGCATACACACATGCACACACACACGCACACACACACACACTTGCATGCATATACATACATACATACATACATACATACACACACACACACATACATACATACATACATACATACATACATACATACATACATACATACATACATACATACATACATACATACATACATACATACATACATACATGCATTACATTACGTCACGTCACGTCACGTCACTTCACATCACATCACATCACATTCCATCACATCCCATCCAATCCCATCACATATCATATTACATCACATTACATAACTGGCACAACAACACTATTCCAAACATACATAACTCTACAGTTGGCACTTACCGTTGGGTACGACAGGGATGGTACAGTGTATCTAATAGAACCACTTTGTGTTACCAGTGTCAACACTGACGTAATGCCTAGCGATGCCCTAGCAGGTGTAGCATCCACATGTAGCCAGAAGGATATCCATGACGTAATAACCAACAGAAAGGATGGCAGAAACAGATTAACGATGAAAAATCCCAATGAACGTTCAAGCACAAACTCAGCCTCTAATGTAGAGAAATTCCCTGTGAACAAAATAAACAAAGAACATACTAACAATTAACATATTCAAATTCCTGTATTTGAAATATAGGGAAAATTTGCATATAACCGTCACTATTCGTTTACTATTTCCTTAGGGCACTATTTATTTAACACGGGAGTCCAATGAGTGATTTTCCTTTACTTTGGAAAGCAAATTCATGTTATAAAACACATATTGCCTAGCCTTATTCAGTTCTACACTACTATTGCCATAGATAAAAAAAAATAGAATAGGACGAGTACCTCACTTTACGCAAATAGAGGAGTCACTGTGGGTGACTTGTCCATACCACGTGACCTGATCTACGCCAATCACTTAAGACTGTGTGAAACGGTGTGTACAGGCTCTAAATTGGATTATAGCTCACGCTGATGTATGTGTGTGGTATCCTCTGTGAAGAATGATCACAGCAACACACTGAACGATGTACAGAATGATAATTAGTACAGACAATATCTATTAGACTTTTATAATACAAAAAGTAAAACCCAAAAATTGTAAAGGAACAGTTACACAAGACTGTATTTGAGTTGAGTTGATGACACTTCCTCATACCCTGAAATTAAACTTTTATCTCAGAGTCTGTTCAATCTGCAATGACTAAGAAGATCTAATGCAATTTATGTAGGTCGGTATTACATCAATTGTTTTTAAATTTATGAACAAAATGTCGTTCAAACTGGGAATTCAAGACCTGAAGCTGAATTCTTAGTAGTCCATCAAAACATGACATTAATCAGACTTACCGAACGGTGTTTCATCAAACTGCATCCTTGTGTTTACCTTCACCAATGAATACTGTGGAATTATGATATTGGGATCCGACAAAATGGGGTCGAAGCTCCGCCATCGAAGAATCACGTGATCACTACTGTAAGCATCTGTAGAGATAAAGATTGCATATCTTTGGGTATATACAAGTTCATGATGTTAAAGTTACCCAACACAATACCCTTATAATTATTTACCCACAGGGCGCTAAAGGGACTATTTGAACATGTATACATTCCAGAAACTGCCGCAAGTGAAATATTCCACTCTCAAAGGAATCTCCAAATTAAGTCGCTTTACCTATGTATTCTTTTCCGACACGTCCCTTGAAGAGCGCCCTCACAAAATGAAGCTCACAAAAGCACCTGTCACGCTGCCTGCGTGTTTAGAGTCATAAAACATTATTAATTCGTCATGCATGACGGAACTTACAACTTCTGATTCCCAGGGGACATTTCTGAACATCGAGGGGAAAGAGTTGTAGTTTCATATAACATGTCAGGCTTAGTGTTAATCTGAAAGGAAGAAGACGAAGAACTCGTGTCATGACATCATTAGCAATGTAGATAGGGAGGACTGATCCTTTAATTGAATGGTTCATACACAGGCGTGTGTTCTTTTCTTACTCTTTTTTGATGAAAACCATTAATGTTGTTATACCCCTACATATAATTATAATCAATAGCTATTTAGGTCAATGGCTACTATGTAATGTAAAATTATTATTAAAATTTTATCTAAAAAAAATCTAAAATCTTGAGAAGGTGAAGGTGAAGGAAAACAGCCCCTAATGACAAAGTGATAACAAATAATTACTAAAAAAAAAGATAACCAAACATTCAGAATTAAATATGTGTTTGAATTTTATAATTAGATACATATTCTAAGCTCATATATGCATTGCCATAAACAAAATTCCGCACATGCTGCGAATTCAAACATGTATATTGATGATAATAACTAGACGCATTTGTAGAATGTCAGAAAATTCCTTTAAAATCTACCTGGTCCTCTGTGTACAATATATTCGACTTGCAATGTCTCACATTCTGTGAATATTTATTGGTTACTTTTCGGTCTTTCCTTATGTTTTTCGAACCATTGTAAGATGATGCTGTAGATCCCAAAGGTGTAATATCTTAAATCGCGCAATTCTATATATGTTTTCAGATTCTATTCTATTCTATTCTATTCTATTCTATTCTATTCTATTCTATTCTATTCTATTCTATTCTATTCTATTCTATTCTATTCTATTCTATTTCATCCTAACTCAACCCAACGTAACCCAACCCAATTCATCCCTACCCAACCATTACCAACTCAACACCAATCCCAACCCAACCCAACACAGGCAAACTAAATCCAACCCAACCATCCCGACGGAACCCAACCCAACACAGCCAAACTAAATTGTACTTAAACCCAACCATCCCATCCCAACCTAACACAACTCCACTCAAACCAACCAAACTCAATTCAACTAGACGCAACCCAACCATCCTATCCCAACCCATCCCAACCAATCTCAACCCAGCCCAGTAAATATGTCGGATATTGTTTTTAATTACAGGCCGCGGTAGTGCGAGCCTTCCTAAGAGTCCTTCCGCCAGCCGTACAACCTCGGTCCACACACAAAAGTATCCGGACATAAAAGTGCAAAGTTGATGGAAAAATGGAAACTTGATTAATTGGACAGAGACTATTTTGAAGAAATAAATAAATTATTAAGCTAGTTTTCATATTTTTAATTAGTCCTCACATTAATACTGCATACTTTGAAATAAACACACCTGGGGTTGCCCCGTGCCATGTGTTTCAATTGAAATAGACATAATTGAGAAACACAAGGTAAACATGCATGGCTATATACTACACCGAGGCATGTCCTTTCTGATAAAAATGTACAAAACAAAACTACCAGAACCCATATATCATTACTAATCATATAGCCTACTTTTTTGTCTTCAATCGTTGCAAACCAGTGTGATAATTCAAACAGAAATTTGAGACAAATGATCATTTTCCGGTACAAGTTTGACTTAGAAACCATCCCATTCAAGAAAAACTGGCGGGAAAACTATCAGAGACTGCACGATAAACAAAAAGTTTGTTGAAATGGCGGGATAATCATTCCTGAGCAGGATTGGTCGCTGCATGGACAGCAGAAAAATAACAAACATTATTGTAGCATAACTTTGTGCCCCAGGCTGCAGCAAATGTAAGATTTGCCAAAGCCTTTTGAAATATCAGAAGAAGAAAAAATGGCCACAAACCTGGTAGAGTATGTAATATTGCCATCAGGCTGCAGAGATAGCGCTATATTTTCCGACAGTATTTGGTGCAGATCTCCTTGTTTTTCATTTAAAAAGTAAATATCAGGTAACCAGAATCGTTTTATCGACTCTACAGTTTGGAAAACAAGTCCTGAAGACGAGTTGTGTACTAGTCTGTCGTCAACCCATTGGATGTATAAGTCCATATTGACCGAGTAATCCTGTCAATCAACCAATCAAATTGCGCGTTAAACATTAGCTTCAATGTTGGCACTGTCGTCAAAAATTAAAATTTTTATATTTTTTAAGAAATGATAGTTCTAAAGACAGAAAACATACAATATTTGTTAGGGTTTTTATGTTGAAATGGAACGAACTTCAAAGTGACAAAGAAGTTTATTCACCTTTTCAATTACATTCCAGACTGGCGGGGCACGGACGGAAATACGCGGGCGCCATTTTTTACTTCAAATTTCTGAAAAAAGTATCTTCTTAGCAAAAGTTTTGTGTCTAATTCACAGAGGAATACCATTTAGATAATTCCAGTCTAAAATTTAGTTGATTTATGACAAAAACGGACGAGAAAACGTAATTTTTAATCAATATTTTAAAGGGAAAGGGTCAGGTATCGGACAAGCTGTATTGAATGCCAAACGTTGATGACAGTACGCATGCATATGAAAAATTATCTTTTAAAACAAAAAGTTGATTGAGCACCGCCGTAAATGCAAATATTTGTAATACAATTCTAGCACACGTCAAATCATTGAAATTCCAAACTTAACATGTTTAAACGTAACTTTTCATAAAATATCATCCCTGTCTTTCTTTCTCTACGTATATTTGGATTGGGAAACCGCTGAATTTTTCATAAGCGATGATATGGTGTCAAAGTTCAACTTTCACTAACATTCTTATATAGTCCAACATTTCTCAGTAAACTAGTACATTATGTTCAGCTCCCCTTAGGGTTTACAAAACTAGTTCTGCAGAGATGATCTGATACTCCATACTGTCCTAAGGTAGTACTCAGTTCAGAATACATTGAATCATAGAGGGAAGCATGCAGAAAAATCCTCTTCAGAATTTGTTGTTGTTAGTCCCTTCCCGAGTCGACCGCTGCACCACGGCGTAACAGACAAACATACAAACCACACCGTGGCACTTACCATAGACAAAGCTGTGACTGAACCGAAACTATCGATGGATAGAAAACACGTCACATCTACCTGGTCACCTAGGAGGAAAGATGTTAAGATAATTCATTTTTGAAACTTTAACACTCCGCAACATTCTAGCAAAAGAAACCCTGTAATTTAAATATGGTAATTTATGCCAATTGCAAGATGATGCTATTGACCTATGGAACATTTGGATCACATATTTATATCTTCCATGACCCATAGCGTCGTCAGGTTCAGATTAGTTAAGGTCAAATATGAAAATAGTCCATCATTGGGTATGTGTTTTGGGACAGGAAGAGAAATGTCGAAAATATACATCTAAACATTTACCATGCAGATGTGGTCGAAATGTGCTATACATGGTATCGTTGCTTAGCAACATTTTCATTAACCGTACATGTTCATCGACCTGTAGTTGGCTTGCAGAGTGAGCGTCGTCTCCGCTGGCTGCAGTTAATCCAAACCAGCCGACCAGTAAACTGTGGATTGTTAAAATAAGGCCAGATGTCATGTTTATCGCAGGTTAAATGCATTGCATTATACATACATACATACATACATACATACATACATACATACATACACATACATACATACATACATACATACATACATACATACATACATACATGCATACATACATACATACATACATACATACATACATACATACATACATACATACATATGTATGTATAAGTCGTTAATATGTAAAATGGAAAGCACCTCAGTCACCAATTTCGCCATGATCGAAGTTTTTGATCTCTACTAAGATTATCATGTGTATGATAGCTTGGTTAACGTTATAGACGTTTGAAATAATGGAAAAAATATGAGCATTTGACGTCTTGTTTTAAAGGAAACCGACAATCGTCTTTATTCTAACGTGGGACGAAATGAATTTTTCAAGTTTTGTTTCAAAAGTGTATTTTACATTAAGTAGGTGTTTAGGTACAAGGAAGTCAATGACCTTATCTGTAGACAGAGTAGGGTAATCATAACAATTTACTACGTCACTCCTTGTGTTGAGTAGAACTTCTCATTATGATAACTTCATATTACTTTAGCAGTTGTACGTCATGATAATTGCACATAGGAAAAAACAGCGATAACAATGATTTCTGTTGAAACAGACAGACAGACGGACAGACAGACGAACGGACAGGCGGACGGATGGACGGACGGACGGACGGACAGACAGACAGACAGACAGACAGACAGACAGACAGACAGACACACACACACACACACACACACACACACACACACACACAGACGGACGGACGGACGGGTGGATGGGCCTGCGGAAGGACGGACGGACGGACAGACAGACAGACGGACGGACGGACGGACGGACGGACGGACGGACAGACAGACAGACAGACAGACAGACAGACAGACAGACAGACAGACAGACAGACAGACAGACAGACAGACAGACAGACAGACAGACAGACAGACAGACAGACAGACAGATAAATACCACAGAAAGGTTTGGGGCACATTAATTTAGCAATAGTTTGAATTAGGTTATCAAAGGTTAATAATTAATAATTTAAGTACACTTGACAATAATTAAGTCTACATTTAGGGTGCAAAATATTGAATTACTTTACAATCATGAAATCATAGAAATTCGCCAATGACAAAGTGTGCTCAAAAATATTCATTTGGTGAAATTGTTTGCGTTTTTAAACAGTGGGACATTTCTTTAAGAACAGGAGCATTCACATTCCATCTTTTTCCACATTATCCACAGACATTAAGAAACAATTTTCTAGAAAAATCCTCTTTGAGGACTCAATATCGTGGATACACATATGTAAATGACTTGTCATAATTCACTTATCTCAAAGTCTAATTATTACTTCCAAGGTAATATGGTCTTGTCTTTATTCGTAATAATTACCTTTAGATTATATCTTTAGGGGCATAATTTACATTCCTGATAAATAAAATATTAAATACCATGGGAGGCGTAAGTAGGACATGCCTACAAGGTCTGCTGTCTATTCTCAACGGAAGTGACGTTCGCTACGAAAGTGAGGCGCTGGAAAGTGACGTTTCAGCTGAAAGTGAGGCGCTTGTCTGTGTCGTCTGCAAGTCGTTATTTCTATATCTGAA
>NC_135561.1:12390460-12400460 GCF_964340395.1 Glandiceps talaboti
ATGAGTGATAAGCATGTAGATAATATTTTCAATTCATATTTCTGTCTAATAATTTTCAACACGGGTGGACACAATTAGATATTCAATAGATGTTTCAGCTAGACAATGTCAGGTCGTTAGTCAAATTCCATTTCTATTTTTCCATTAAGCTGTGTTTGAAAGCTCTCCAGTTGATTGATTGATTGATTGATTGATTGGTTAAGTTATAATATAACTATTTAACCGTTCACACACGCAGCACACGTTAGGAGAGGATTCTCAACATTATCTACAGCAATCAATGATGAAAACATATCTCGGTGCGGGCTGTCCATCAAGGAATACTGACCAAATTTGTCCTTTTGACCCCATTTTTACCTTTTGACCCTTGATTTAATGCATCTTTGGTAACTTAGTTTCTAGACTACTGTTGAAATTGTCACCTTGACTCGTAAATAAATACAAGTTGTGTTGTTTTTTTCGTAATAGAGCATTTAGAACGGTTTCCGATGCTGATTACAAGTTTACATATAGATTAATATCAAAAATCATTTTTTTAATCATTTTTTCCACACTATCTCTTGAGAAACAGTCGAATCATTCGAATTCAATTTGTCCTAACTTTAACATATTATTCAACATTTTTACTGTAGTTTGACACGAAGTGAACATCTTTCAAAAATATATCGATGATTGAAACTGATGAGCAATGCCCAAGAGACCGTCATGATTTCATAAGCAATGTGATCTGTTTATAATTATTCATTTATTATTTGCAAGTAAGTCTGTCACGGTATAATTGCATGGGGAATTAGTATAAGGTACCTTTCTGTATAGTATAGCCTATAGTGCCGAAGATTATATGTATCGAACGATATGACAATTAATGGAATCCTGTACTAGGTGACAACCAACAATATATTCACTGAAAAATTGTTAAAATACCAATAATTAGACATTTTACGTGTCAGTTAGAGGTCTATTTTATCTATAAGTAGTAGAGTAATATATAACTTGAAATCGTAATTCATTACACCATGCTATGTGTAAAGCTACACAAATAGGGAACTTGCAAACCCACCATGTTGAATGTTGCATCATGGGAAATGTGATAATGAATATATATAATGAATTGGTATTGTAAACAATACTGTTACATTGTTTGCAACCACGAATGATGAATTCATATTTACCCTGACAATTGTTGGCGGGTTTTTTTATTGGTAGCGCCAGATTAGGTATTACGATAACCACAGATAATCCCATAGTCCTTTGCGTCTGAGCATGCTCAGTCTGGATTGCAAGTTCCCTATTTCTTTATCCACGGGGGATTCAGTACATGTACAGCTCATGGTGAAGAATATTACGAGCAAGCCATTACATCTAATAAAAGAGTTCCAGTCGCAGCTAGTGAAATTTTACAAAAGAAAAAAATGTACGGCGATCTTAAAGGAATATATGGAGGAAATAGTTGGTTTTCATAAAAATTACATTTATTTGGTAAACTAAACTAAACAAGCAGCAACCGGGCCATTTTTTAAATAACTTTGTTAGACAGCTATTTGACAGTCATTTTTTTGCATTGTTATGGCTAAATGACTCCTCAAATTAAGCATGAAAATGAACTTTAATTCAGCTAATACATCTTTATTGAAAAAAAAGGTCTCACTCACAATCAGTACAGGTTTTATGTCATGATATATGCATCAACCATTGACACACATCTCTTACTTGTTATGTATTCAAAATTTACATAATAATTTCAAAAAATGTAATTTTGTTACTCTAATAAATTACGTCATTGTGTATTTATTTGTTATCACTTTGTAATTCTCCTCCACTAACCTACAAACATCAAGTACTATATTTCAGAAGAGTGTATGACATTATAGCTTTTTGTGCGAAACAAATAAAGTGACAATGTACGCAGAATTCCACGTCCTCGGAGTTCCTTATATATCGATGTGTTTGATGTGTGTTAGTGAAAGATGCGGGTACCGCACTATAGCACAGAACTCATGAATACAACAAAATATTTATGTGGTCTTTGCCTTCGACACCGCAAATGCTATTATTTCTGTTCGTCAATGCTGAACATTAGACTGTGTCACGTGACACCGACTACTTTGTATTTAACGTTTGTACATATTAAACTTCACGCCATTTAATATCTAATTAAGTGATTCGAATTAGCCCCTAATTAAAAGCACTTTCAATAAAATAGTTCATCTTTATATAGGAACAGTCCGGGGTTTAAAATAAATTTAGAAATTAATTTGTATGTAAATAAGTATATATTAATAGCATAACTTTTAATTAAATTGTGTTGCTTCCACGCTTTCGTCTTTGGTTTTGTTGATGCAGGAGTCGAATATGATGTAGATAAAATCAAACGTTCGAAGTAGATAGTCAAGAATTTAATTAACTTTAAAACCAAGACTGTTATTACAAGTTGTTTATTTCAAAAACATTCCCTCTCTTCTGCAGTGGAAGATGCATTAAACTCGTAGTGATCATAACAATGATCGATTACTCATTTGTTATAATCACTATTGTTATAGTTTTAATCATCTAATTGCATATAATGAATTTGATTACTATAGTAGTCCTTGTCAGGTCAATTATTAATCAGTTTTCTTGAGCGGTGGAACAATCGGAATTAATTAGTAACATTCGAATTGAGATGTTCTATGTCAAGTTATTTTGATAAAGTATGTGCACATCCAGTATTTCCCTAGGGTTCAAAAACAGATCAACCTGTAACGCTTGTTGTTGTTGTACAACAATTTCTACATCATATATAGGGCGTCGCTTCCTACGTACAGTTTTCAATTCAAAACAGTTTCAAATTACTTTACTTGACATGTAAATCACCGACAATTTGATACAAAGGAAACACACTATTAATTATACTATCTCCTAGATTAGTATTCATTAAAAAAAAAGAATACACTGGACCCAAATGGTGAGATGATTGAGTAAAAATGTACTCTGCATTTCCTCCAATATCATACAAGCTAGCTTCAAAGTTCAAAGAGACAACGCAAGTGTCAAAAACCTGTGTTCGGAGAATAGCCATAATTTTGTATTGTAGAGATAAACATTATTCCAGAAATGTTATTTTAACTCACCTGAATAAACAGACTGCGTGGATAGATTTTTGCGAATTCGTTTCCATGTTAACGTTGTTTTCTTTTAATCGTTGGCTGATGAGGTGATATCCACCACGTATGTCCTACATGGCTTTAAGTTATGCAAATAAATGGCCCAGTCATGATGAGCCCACTCAGAATGATAGATTTACATCATACATAATTTAGCAATTACCATACAATGGTAGCGCCCTCAAACAGAGATAATGACACTCATTCTTTTCAACATTATCAACATGCACTGCTTTGTACTCAGGGTACGAACTAGCATGGAAAGATCCAGGCGTTCCCTCAGCTTACATAATGCGTTCTCTGGATAGTGAGTGCCAGAGTGGTCACACTAGCGGACCAACGGCCGGCTGGACCTTTCAGACTACGTACGAACTTACAAAATGAGACTGCTCATATTTAGTTTCTCATAAAAATGATAGTTTTTTTTCAATTGTAGTTCAAAACAAATAAAACAGTAGTCTAAATATAGAAGTGGAAAGAAGACCAGTAAGAAAATCGTTGTCGTCTTAGATGGTATACTAACCCGAATACCATGCTTATTCAAGATTATTCGTTGTCAAGTGTCTTATAGTCAAATCGTTTGGTAAACCTGTAGCTGTTAATATTTAGCATGGGCCAAAGAGAAGCATTCCTTCCTTGGATAATAGACTACAAACACACACACACACACACACACACACACACACACACACACACGAGCGCGCGCGCAAAAATAACGACATGTGAAGCGAACACATATACTGTACATGAATATTACTTTCGTGACTAGGAGGTTGATACGACTAGATATTTGAAAATGTCATTATACAAAACAGGTCAACTTGACACCGTTGATTCTAATTCAAGAATACTCTCAAAGGAGCAATAGCGACTCTTTAATATAATATCAAACGAATGCAATTCTTCATGACAGTATTTTCATCTACAGGTTAGCTATACAGTCGTTCCTGGCTACTACTCCCCGGGCACTGGTGTCAAAGCCCTGGGAGTGTTGCAATATTTCACGTCGACGCCTCTAGAATTTCAAAGAAGTTTCCACAGAGTAATATAAAAACATTCTTGGAAAAAAACTATCCAGGTGTATATTTTAACCAGCTAAGCGATTTTGTGGAAATTGCATGCGCCGGGATAAACATTTCTATATATTCAGACGCGTTAACCGTCAAAAACATTTTTCACTATATAGAAGAAGTATTTCAATGATATCGTCATGGCAACCTACAGTCATTCGTATTGTGATAACGTTGTGTCAAACAGAGTTTCCTGAGGACAATACTTGAAACCAAATGTTTAATAGCATAATTTAGTTTTAAAAATGTACAAGTCCTTTTAGTCTACGGTGCAAAACTGTTTAATTTTCGATTCCCAAGGTGTCGACCTCACTAGGGTCTGAATGAAAAGAACGAAACAAAGAAGGGGTTTTAAAAGTTTGGTACAAACTAGACGTAAACAACGAGAAACATATAACAGGAGCATATGACGTTTAGATTCCATAAAATACATCGAACCTAAATTTCAATCTTGTTTTTGAAAAAAAAATACTTGAAAATAGTATGTGATGAAAAGAACAAAATAAAAAGTACACAACATCCACAGATCACATATTGTCATTAGACGTAATTAAAATGTGTCCAGGCGTTCTGATGTAATTTTAGTGTTTAGGATTTCGAGTAAATAATAATTACCTCATTTGCATAATTAGGCACTTTCATTGACGCGGATGATGTATGTGTGCCGTAGCTAGTCTCAGGGAATAGTACAGATAGTGTGGGTGTGTATGTGCTTTGAGGCGGCGTGGGGTTCATAAAAATATCCAGTATCATTTGAGAAATAAATTATCGGTCGAAATGGAGACGTTAAAACGGTCAACGCCCTTGTCCTATCAATTTTAATTGTTGCACTGTCTGTCTTGACAAATATTTCCCACTGGTTATAGCATTCCATAATTGTCATTTGATAATTAAATGACACTATATCTATGGGTGAAATACATTGAAAGTAATCAATTTTCCAACGCGTGAAAATAATTATGGCGTCTCCCAAGGAATTGTTTTTTCTAGATAGTGTCGAGGCTGTGTCAATCTCTGTAGAATAATGGCACCGATATCACACACACGGTTGTTGCTTGCAGACACAAATACGCTCGTGCTAACGTTCACAAAATGTTGCTATCAGTCCCGCGAAAAATCGCAAGATGACATCATTCAACCATTTAGTATAAATAAGGCAGATTTTGGTGTGTTTTCTTTATTTTTCAGTCGAATATTGTATGAGTGTTATGCATTATTTAGTAGTGGGATTTGAAAAAAAATTGATGCCGGGTCTTCACAATCTGAAAACATGCCGTTGGTGGCGCTCTCGTTTATAGTCAACAATATTTGATAACAATTCACCAATTCGAATCCTGACAGATAATTTATTCATAGTAGTGAAATTACAAATATAATATAAACCAGTTTGTAGTGACTTAATATTTTTTTAAATATACGAATATGTAAATGTTCAAAAAAAATTAATTTGAAAACAATAGCATGTAAATGTTCCTTAGTAATTTGTTGATGTATTAAGAACAGGTATGTCATTTGAAATTTGGCAAGATAACCCCAATGTGATTTTATATTTCATGATATAATCCATGCCTTATTGCAAGTATCATGGACCGCCATCTTGTTTCAACTAATTTACATCTTTGATGTACACACTAAACCATTTCAGTTTCAAGATGTTCCAACAGTAATAATACTATATATCCTTATTTCTAGAACACGCGCCCCCAATAAAATCGAAGCTGTATAATTAATCAGACAAATTTGTATATGTATGTATATGTAAATGTATGATAGAAAATTTGAATAAATATAAAAATTGTTGTTTTTTTAAAAATACAGATAATACCGTAAATTACAAATCGTGAAACTCTGATATGAATTTGAAAAATGTGAAATATCACAATGATAAACAGTTATGTGAAAATTAACAAACAGGCTGTCATGGCCGAGAGCCTCCATTTCATCTTGAACGTCGACGTCACTTCCGTTTTGATAGAGCAACTATCATTTGCACAGCAGCGCACCTTTCCACATTCTTTTTGGACAAGCGACGTATTTGCGTGGTGATAAAATAATTCATTGTATGTTTTAAAGCCGTGTGAATACTTGTTTATCATTTGAAATTTGGCACTGTTGTAACTGCAATGTGACTTTAGAGTTCATAATCCATGCGTTGTTGCAAGTATCATGGACCCGCCATCTTGTTTCAATTAATTTATATCTGGGATGTATACGCTAAACCATTTCAGTTTCAAGATGCTCCATTTTGAAATTGTTTTGTACGTGATGACTTAGTTGTGAAATCTCTAGTGAAAGAGATGCCTGTAGTTTTACTTCATGGTCGATGCAAATAAATAATATGAAATTATCAGTATCCGGTAGCGAATACGCAATTTGGTGTCCGATAGCATTTTCGTATCCCACTTAAATGATACATTTTATTTAAAGGCACAGGAATCGGTGGGCACACCAAAAAAAATCATGGATGAAGTATATGTCCAAAATTCAAGTTTTAAAATCTTTTAGAATTTGTATGTTCCTTTTCAAGAATATGGGTGGCGTGACGTAGTATAATGTCGTGTTTCTCTTTACAAAGAAAACCTAACTTTCACGTGTGATGAACCGTCAGAATGTGTGTGTGGTGAAGCGTTATCCGACCACGTATGGTATGCTCATAACAGCATTAGGGACAAATTGACATTCAACGTACGCCAGGCGTACGTGTTCATGGCTCAGATAAAAATGTAGGTTTACATTCACGTTGGTGGTCGAAAGTATATCAATACCCTCCATGGTCTGTGACGAAAGCTACGGATATTTTTGCGTTGGTATCTGGCTAGCTTCCACTGTACATCATATAAATTACTAAATGTTTAATTTACACTCCGCGGAGGGATCTGCCTAACCATCTTCCACGTGACAATAAACGCAATTTTGTCTGTTCATAACTTCCAAGTTTTCGATCGATAATTTCCTTCTAAAGTGCTTCTCAACGTAGACACAGTGGCCAAAACAACACATTACAGAGGAAAAACAACGACGGAAAGAGAACTCTACAAATTTTGTCAATGTTTTTAGCGTATTTTGCATACGGTCTGATTGGCCTCATGTCACTGTCTACACGATATGGGATGGAATGTTGACTGGACAGGCTGTCTGCTTTCCTCTCTTTCATCCGTCTATGGAGTCGTGTTTGACTGCCGTGGTTTTCGTCTTGACCGTTCCTGTACACGTCCATTTCTGCCAGTTCCTGTAAGATATTAGGCGATATTCACTCATATTGCTTATAAAACAGATTCAGTACAATGGCAAATGTGTTGATTACACGTTGACTCAGAAAAACAAAGGATTAAATACTTTTTGTCGTTGGTGGCGCTACTATTTTAATCTGAGCCTGCGTATATGTACTAAAAGAAAGTCGCGCTATATACAATAGTTTGATTACTAATATGTATGTAAATCCCCTCTTCAAGGGAAGACACATGTAACAATTTTATCTGTTGTGATTGTTGATATATAATTCTGCACATTCACATAGTTTCTTATCCTGTAAATCAAACGCCCGTCAGTGCAACTCAACAGGGATTTCCAACAACTCCAAAACAACTCCACCGTTCACTTAAAAGTTCCATGTCATATACAATTATCTTAAAACTGATTTAAACTATTCGGTGAAGTTTGATAGTTTGCGAACTGATGACATACCCCTGATACAGTGTACGACATTGTGGTTCCCGATCTTCGTAGAGGAGGCCCTCTCGCGTCCAAAAGATGTACATAGTTAACCAAGGCAAATTCTAGTAGGGCACTGAATACAAACACGAGGCATCCAGAAAACCATATATCCAACGCCTGAAATTAAAGATAGCTGTAATTACAATTGAGGTACATTTTTCTTCAAATTCGTTAAAGTTTAAAGTTGAAGGCTTTTATTTCTGAGGCTCCTGGCCCCTATTAATGTTTTAAAGTCCCATTTTAACGTTGAAGTCATCCCTTAAGGGGAGAATATATATATATATATATATATATATATATATATATATATATATATATATATATATATATATATATATATATATATATATATATATATATATATATATATATATTCTCCCATTTTGTATTTATGTATTCATGAAACGTCATTACACAAACATATTGTAAATTGTAATATCACAAGTCACAAGTTCCCTAAAAAAATGTTGAAGTTACAGTTAAAAATATACACCGTACTTACTGTAGGGTACGAGACTTCCGGTAGAGTGAACCGGGAGGATGATATTTGGGTCGTCACGGTGAGCACGGTGGTTATACCGAGGGATGCCCTGGCGGCAGTTGCTTCTACGTGTAACCAGAACGTTATCCATGATACCACGACCAGTAGAAACGATGGTAGGAATGTATGAACGATATAAAATCCCATAACTCGTTCCAACGTGAAACTAGCATGTAGGGTAGTGAAGTTACCTGTAACAATATAATAATATGATTACTTTCTGTACTTTGGTCACCGGTCTCTGAGGAACAGATAAGTTCAAACGATACATCGACAGAGGAACAAAAAGAAAGAGTAATGCATCTTTTACATGGTATTTCTCCCTCCGACAAAAGGCAAAAAGTAGAAAGTATTACTTGTAATGACAGTGAGAAAATATAGCATTGGTGAGAACATCAACGTCAAATTGTCATAGCCATTATCATGATCACATCACATCACATCACCACCACCACCACCACCATCATCATTATCAGCGTCAGCATCACCACCACCATTATCATCATCATAATCGTCACCACCACCACTACCACCACCACCACCACCATCATCATCATCATCATCATCACCACCACCACCACCACCATCATCATCATCATCACCACCACCACCACCACCACTACCACCACCACCATCATCATCATCACCATCATCATCATCATCATCATCATCATCATCGTCATCATCACCACCACCACCACCACCACCACCACCACCGACATCATCATCATCATCACCAGCATCACCATTGTCAACATCATCTAACTGAGTAGTAATAAACAATAGTACATTCCAGATACCGGAAATAAATACCTTACGTTATCTTCAAATCATTGACTTATGTACTTACCCAAACGAAGCGCAACCTGGCTTTCTACTGCGGTAACATTTGTAAGTCTAAATTGTGGCATTTCAATCTGTTTATTGTAGTTTACAGCATCGGGATCGTCTTCACTCATTTTCTCCCGCCATGTCAGTATCAAGTTATTATCATTGTAGGCATCTAGAATAATCGACGGGCAAAAAGGAAATTGTGATATTCCTGACATAGACAGTTCAGAAGATTTTCTAACCCTCACGCCGTATAAGTAAAACTGACATGAAACACACACACACACACACACACACACACACACACACACACACACGATGCAATCGACTGTTACATTCGATTTGTATTTTCAATTTATGAAACTATGCTAAGGTCGAATTGTCTGTTCAAAGTATAGAAAATGGCAGCTTGAAGCGAAAGTGGTTTCCTATATATCTAGTAAACGTAAAAGAAATTCAAGTAGTCTGCACATATAACAAATGTTCCAGATGGAAATTCTCTCGAGAGTCACAAAACTATGACAATCCTGGGTACATTGTGCGGTTAACTCGTTATTCGAGATTGAAAATTATATTATCGATCTTTGCAGTTTATTTAAAACAATTTTCGAATATTCTAAACGAAATGGGCAAACTTCCCTTTTAAGGGGATTCTACTTTAGCGGTAGTCGTTGGACAAATACCCAAATTGAAATATCAAG
>NC_135561.1:12405460-12442960 GCF_964340395.1 Glandiceps talaboti
CAATCTAATGTACCCAGTATCATTAAAATTGGTTGAAAAGGTAACTGAGCTATATAAATGAACGAATTATTACAATCTATGTGAGTTTGGCCTGTTTTGAAGACGGCCATAAACGTTATATCTACTGGGCCATTTAGGATGATTGTACAAGTTGAATAAATCGTGAGTTGGCTTGTGAGAGAAGTAGAAAGGGTAAAATAAGGGGTTCATAATTACATTCTTGTCTCAAAGAAGTGTATATGGATGTCAGTGGTTTGAGATCGTTTGTTAACAATACAGCGTTGCAGTTTGCTAACCACTTCTTCTTTTTCATACAACCATGTAGAAACCAGTAAGGAACTACGTATTCTAAACATTAAGATAGGAAGGTCGCAATTTCTTGCTAAATTTAATCTGAATTGAATCAACCATTAAACCTGCAGCTTGGAGCAGAACCGTCTCTCTTTTGATACTAGCATTTGATGTACATGATCACACGTTAATAGTTCATTTAAGCATATAGCAAGAAACTGTCTTAAAGTGCGTTTTTCCATTTTGGTTTCTCAGTTGCAGTATCAAACAGAGTAAGGTCACAGTAAACTGCAATGTACCGTACAAAAAACACTGTCTTCTTGAGGCATTGTCGATATTGTAAAGACAAAGAATACATTGAACATTTTTTTTCTTTGTCTGACTTTATTTCTCACTTGGTAAAGCAACAAACAGGAGCACTTTTTCATTATAAATTGCTTTGTCAGTGATAATTAGTGTCTACATTAATCATCCTTCAATATGTATAAGCTTTGAAAATATACAAGAAGCAAATACAGGACTAACAAGAACCAATAGGGACTGTTTGAAGTGTGAGTCATTGTACACCTAGATCGTCTTGTAATCATGGTTTGAGATGGATGGATTTTGAAAATTTTAATACCAAAGTAACTTCCTCTTTGTCTATAGACATATTGTTTACTATAACATATAAATAATTCATTGCCACATTCTGGCAATTCTATATTGTCATTCAAACCACCTAGTAAATATTTGATGGCGTACTTATCACAGGCTGCATAGATTGTCATCGCTTTTATAAATGTATAGAACAGGTATTTCACGTATATGTGATAAAGTGATAATGATATACCTTTAGTGAATGGTACAAAATGATCTTCTCTCTCCCTTCCCCCCCCCCTCTCTCTCTCTCTCTCTGTGGCGCTATTTCAAGGACATTCGATATTCAATCTAACAAAAGAATGAGCGCAAATTACAGTGTCATGGGGATACTCTTGTCAATTCCGCTTGGGGGTATTATCAATACTTACAATGAAGTAAAAATCCCTGTTTATTTATTTACACCAAATTCAACAAGTCTTTTGAAAACAAAAATTAATATTTCTTTTTAAGCTTAAAGCCATTCAACTCGTTTGCAAAAACGTGTTTGGGATGATTTTGAATTGAATATGCATCTTAAATTATGAATAGATTTCTGCTGCTTTTTGTGTATATGCGAATCAACAAAATGCTATGATTGCAATTGTTTCCACGTGTACAATCTGATGAGATAATAACCATTTGCAATAATGTTGGCAAACCAATCTATGGAGCCAGACAATGTAGCAATATTAATGAGATTTTTGTCAGGCTAGGCGATGAAAATGTTGCTAAACTTATGTTAGAGCCAGTCTGAGACGACATTCTGTTTGGAGAAAATTGTAATATCTACTTATTATGGATGCTTTAGATAATTACACAATTATGTTGACTTCCTATAATAATTGAAATTGTTTTCTCATTTACTGTAAATTGTGCATGATTACTTTTTTAATATTGATATGATTAACTGATACGTGTAGACATCCTTCAAACAGTAAATTGTAATGGATCTCTCTCTCTCTCTCTCTCTCTCTCTCTCTCTCTCTCTCTCTCTCTCTCTCTCTCTCTCTCTCTCTCTCTCTCTCTCTCTCTCTCTCAACTCAATCGATAACTTCAAAGGGTATGCAAGTAAACCAACCTCGAAAATAATTATCATATACTAGTAATAATAAACTAAGGCAGTATAAGGTGATAATCACACAAACGGGAGGGTTTTAAGTTTACTTCGCTGATTTCAGGATTTTCACGACAGAAACTCTGCCATGTTTAATCCATTCAAATACACCTGGTAATAATTAACATATAAATAGAAATTATCATGCCCAAGTTGAAATTGAAAGTTCAGGCTCACATGAAGTGATATAGTCTATTCATGACTCCAAAATGACTCGGAGATAAGGATGCATTATTTATTCTCTGAGGACAGACCAATTCACTTTACATCGTTGAGCTATTACTCTACGGACGGAAATAACGTCAAAATACCGAATGATATAGTAGCGGAGTAGATATACATTCTGAAATTGACATTAAAGGAAATGTGATTTGATGTCAATATCAGTTGTGGTGACATAGAGTACATTTAATATTGACAGCAGTGTTAATAAAATTGACACCTTGACATTAACATGAACCTGTAGATTCTTGGCCATTTCATCATGACTGATAACAAAAAACCACTAGGCAAGCAGGGTTATGATGATATAAGTTAGGTTAAGATTAAGATAGAGTGTGTACTCTATAGACACATTTTACCAAAATCTAATTTATTCAAATCTTTCCAAAATTGGAAATGAAAGTTAACTCCAAGTTCCTATGAAATTATAAAAGTAATTAAGGGTCCACGTCCCTGCTTTTAAGGAAATCAACAAAATGTTTTTTTCCCATAGAAATGATTTTAAAAATCGGCTGTCATTTTCCGTTTCTAAAATGGTTCAATTTTGATACTACTTTGATATATATTTGTTTGTAAGGTAGCCATGATGTTTTCTTGACTTTAGTAGTAGTTTGTTAATTCGTCTTTAGGCCACAGGTCACAATGACAATTACATAACTTCATGAAAAACAGAATACAGTATAACAGGTCGTAAAATGTTGTAAACTTATCAAGCAATATCAGGCGTCCATATAAAATTCTTGTCTTAAATCCATAGCTTTATAAACAAATTTACCAAGATTCCTCAACACAGTTGTGGAATTAGATCTTAGCAAATTATAGAATTTAACACGGATTGGAAAACGTCTATATTAATTTTCTTGACTTTAACAGAGAAGTGATGTTTGCATGAACAAAGTAAAAGTGGATTTAAAACTCTTTGACGTCGAGGTGTATACTAAACTAAACTACAGTTTAAAGGGAATTCACGTGCGCAATTCAGGACAAAAAAATTATAATGTTACTTCATGGTCCAAAAGAAGCTATTAAGAAAATTTGACATTTTCGATCTAAACCCTGCATCACTTTCAAATTGATCTAAGATGTATACTTCTTTTCTTTTCTCATTGTAACCTCCGAAAACCCCATCATCATTATCATCATCATCATCATCATCATCATCATCATCATCGTCACCACCACCACCACCACCACCACCACCACCACCACCACCACCACCACAACTATCATGATCATCATCATCATCATCATCATCATCATCATCATCATCATCATCATCGTCGTCGTCGTCGTCGTCATCATCATTATCATCATCATCATCATCATCATCATCATCTCAAACGTCTGAAGCTGAAAAACATAGCATCGCAAGGAACAAACACGACATCCTTAGAATAACAGTTGTTAAACTGCAAAGGTGATGACGTCATGATTGACAGACGGATAAGCTAGATTAGAAATTAGCATATTGGTATTATTTACTTTGTTTTGACATAGGTTTTTGTTACAATAGTTGACTCGTAAAGGTTGATATTTACAACCAGAATGTAGGTTTATACTCTCAATTTCCATTTCATTACTCAGTTCAATAAAAACGTTTTTTTTAGACGGTTGCGATTTCTATACAATATTAAAATCTAATTTTATGTCCGGTTTTTTATCCAAGATAATAAAAATTCGTAGCCCGAGTATAATAACCATGCGATAGTGAATTCATTGACAAGTGCGGCACATAGTCTTCCTCCTAGATAAGTAGCTAACAGCTAAGGCTGTCAGGGATCCTAATGAAATTTTAGTGCTCATCTTGCATTTCTGAAGTTTCGAATAACATGCAATTTTCTTTTCTGATTAAAATTTGAATATTTGATGTGAAATTAAGCTGTGTTTTGTGCTTATGTTATCGGAGAGTACGTGTCATTCAGTTTGGCATTATTTTTTCTAGTATGAGCAATAAAAGGGTGAACTGTACAGAGGCTGTTTAAAAACCTTTGAGTTTATATATATATATATATATATATATATATATATATATATATATATATATATATATATATATATATATATATATATATATATATATATATATATATATAACTCGGTGAGTATCAATCTGCTAAGACAGTGCTCTATACCGCAGTGGCAGAGCGTAATAGTTTTGGTAGTACTGGAACTCTTTCTTGGTTGTAACTCGGAGTTTCACGCATGGTGCGATCATCAGACACTCTGAGGTCTACTCTCTGGGTGTGCTGTATATATAGAGTGTAGACAATAGAAATACCATCACTATTGTCTGTGTCGGTGGGTAGGTGTTGTATGTATGGAGGTGTTGGTTGTTATTGTGTGAGTTATTGGGTGCGGACAAGTAAGTGTTGGCGTATATATATATATAAATAATTTCATGAACCATACAATTCTAACCCAAATATTTCGAAGAGACTGAGCTCCTCTTCATCGGTGGGTCTCCAGTTCTGTCTTCGAAATATTTGGGTTAGAATTGTATGGTTCATGAAATTATTTATATATAGAAACTCAGTGTTAAGTTATATATATATATATATATATATATATATATATATATATATATATATATATATATATATATATATATATATATATATATATATATATATATATATATTGTGTATATAGATTCAGATTTATTCGTTTAGCAATATTGTAAGGATATTCCTGAAAAGTACTGTCAAAGGTAATACTAATACAAATGTGTACACGAAACTTATTTCCATTGGGGTCGTTGGTATCCATTGTAGTCAAACGATTTAGGTGAAAAAAATTATTTTTACTCTGCATAGTATCGAAACCTGTGAGTTTAAAGTTATCCGAGATTGAAGATGACATAGGTCGATTGAAATAAAAGTTTAGTTAGATATTTATGTGAAAAGACTGCCGCGAGTCTCAAAATATTGAACATTAAAATATTAACCAAATCCTTTTCCATATAATTAAGTTTATGTTGTGACCAAACATGTAAGTAAATAATTCGTTTTATTTCCACAGATCTAAAGAACATCACCATGGGATTCAGGTTCACATTTCTACATGTTTAAATGAACTGATTACAAATTTATAGTTGGCACCTGGATTACAAAGGTTGGTCGTTGTTAATGGATATTTGTTGTTACTAGAAACGTACCGACCAGGTAATTGTGTGACACTGCCACGTCAAAATACGCTGATGTAAAGATGTATGGGTTGTTTTCATTTATAACATGATGTGAAGGGTTTTCTTCATTTTATACAATTCTTGTTTGCTAATACGGACATATGAAATCGTTCGGTGGAGTCAAAACATAAGAGAGGGAATGTATTCCTTTGAGTGTCTGCTATCCTGGAAATGTTTTGACTCGTACAAGTAAATCAACACCAACGACAAAAGAGAAAATGGAACGGTTTTACCTTTGAAAATACGATTAAAGGGTTGTCAAGGAAAACACTCTTTAGATTAAGAGAATTTACTCACACTAAACTTAGAATTTGAGTAGAAGTGAAAACACCTACTCAACTACTGTGTCTTCTAATTAAATAACCTCTCTGTCGTAATGCTAGATTTTGCACTTTACACATACTCTTTTAGTTATTCATTATTTCATTATTGTCACACACTGGAAAGTACTGGCTTATTTAATCACAAGAATGTACAATTCGATCTCTGACATTTTCAGTGCGACGACATTGATGTGTCTTTGCACTTATAGATTCGGTGTAACCAAATACATTTATACATTATTGTGTTAGTATTGGTTGTTATATTATATATTTAGAATTGTTACAAATTTCGTTAGTTATGATGAATCATGTCGATATAAAGATAACACTTTATATCGAAACATTATCGTGACACTTGTGACATAACACACACCTTAGATTTTCTGGAGAGTACAAGAATCACTGTGAAGAATACTTCATTTTCAACAAACTCTATTCATGTCTCCAAATGTATTCACAAGAAAGCTAGCGGTTACAATTACAATATACAGTACTTGGTTATTGTTAAACTATTTATTCTGATCCCATTGTAAGAAGTGAGTACCAGGTACATATTTTAAAGTGACCATGTGGATGAGGATTGGATATTTATTTTGGATTTTAATTTATAAAATAATTTAACCATGCTTCCTACTTGAAACGTGTGTTTTTTCATATTGAAGCCATGATAAAATTGTTTTTTAAGTCAAAATCCTAAATAAATACCCAATCCTCATCTATATGGCCATTTTAAAATCTGACAAGATTGTTGAATATCCACCAATATGCTCCAAATTCAGAATGATTTTGTGAAATCGCAATTGCTTAAATACGTAATCGCCTCATTTTTGTCAAATAAGAACCAAATTATTTGTTAAATAGGAGAGTAATCATCGATATAATTATACAGTTTCCTTTTGAAGGCTCTGTCTGGCCACTTGCCTCAGGGCTTTGTTCAACAGCTACTTCCGTGGATGTTGTTGCAGCCGGTTGCTATGACACTACGAATTTGCTCAACTTTATAGCTGTGGTGTTGGAATAAGAAATTGCAATTAAAATATTGACTGTGCTCAAATTAAACACTATCCTAGTGGAATTACGTTTACCCATAATGTTTGATTTTCAATTTCAAATTATCTTCTATATTTAGCAGGATGTTACAAGCCTATGGATGTTTGTCTGTTGTAAACATAATTGCTAATATCAATACAAATATCAATGATAAAATTCAAAACTGATATCTTCGAAATATATCAATTATTGTCTGACATAAAACTGAACGAAAGGGTTTATCTTTCTTTTACTCATAGATTTTGGACTCTTGGCACGGATTCTTCCAAACAAGAATTCGACTAATTGTGTATAAAAGCGATATGTTTACAATTTGCCGGCCTACATTTGAGGCATTCAATTTATGATGAAAGTCAGTATTTACATATGTATAGGTGATAAGCACTTGTATAGATGCACACGCATAATTAGCAATGCAATAAAACGGAAACATTATCGCATATCTTTATGCAAATGAGCGCGCGATCAGTAATGGTACAAGAACCATGTGAACGCACAGTTGTGTTTTTTGACAAAATTCGTTGCTTTGAATAAAGATTGTGTTGATATGCCAGCACTTCTGTAATCTATGATCAGTAGCCGTGTCGTCCTTTGGGTATTCGCACTCTTGCTGTGTTTTCTGTTGCACGTACGTTCCTGAAACTACATTGAGGGAGAACACCGCAATGTGATACTCCTGCAATTACCGAGAGTAGGTTGCTCAGGCACTCATACACAACCAAGAACCATGGGGTCATGATCACGTTCATCCAACCCATCGCATATTAGTCTTATGGCGCTAAGTCACTACACTTTCGTTACCGGCTTTATTACATGTAAGTGTCCATGATTATAGGTGTTAAGCACTGGGCCATACTTGTATTATTTAAATTGGGGATGACGTAATGGAAATGACGTGTACAGTGTATTTCTCTTCCTCTTGTTTAGACATGCTCTTGTAAAGTGAATAAATTACAGTCTTGTGACTAATTTCAATTAAAATAATATTAAACCACGCCTTTTTTGTTTATCTGAATTAAAGCTCGTGAATATTTTTTCAGTACTAAAAGTATTTAAATGATTTAGTTAAAAAATACCAGCAAATGTCATAAAATGGAAAGTCATGTGCTTATGTATCACCATGGATACATCTCCATGTTTTTCTAAGGGTGACGCGAAGGTGTAACAAATGAACCGTACGTATACGCATTTACTCATTAAAGATTCGGGCAACAAACGTGTTTTCATTTTGTAATTGTTTTCTGACCAATTAGAGCATACCTTTAAAAAGACTTCATGATCACGTTATACTTTTACATTGCACTCCCAAGCTCATTATGCCCAAATATGGAATTTAGCGCGTTATAAAAGAAATTACGTACACTACACTTGATCCCCAATATTCAAGCCAAATAAATAACTGGGTGGTTCCGTTTGCATGCAATATTCTATCGATGTACGGAAAAGCGAAATGGCGTTTCGGTTTTTCTGAGATTGAAGATTTATCAAAAAGAAATACACTTGGTTGGTTGTTAAGAAAGTCATGTCTCTTAAAAATCATTTTGATGCAGATGATGCAATATCAAGTATATCATTTCATGAAATACCTATTAATTCATGGGTACAGATTATACCAACCAATTATACCAACCAATAGACCTTTTTTCCAACAAATGAACTGTTCCAGACAATGCAGTATGACCTTAAGCTTTGACCCCGGTTGATTGTTACAGTATCCCAAGATATCTGATTAAATATCTTTATGAAATAATGTTTGAATTTTCTTTCACATTATTGTATATCCCGAGGGTGTTGTGGGCGAATAATCAACATCATTAAGCAAATTAATAGTCGTTGTCACGTTAATCAGACTCACCGTTCAGAAAGAGACAGCTACAACAAGAAAGGCAGAGACAGACAGACGGTCGGACGGACGGACTGTACAGGACAGATAGACAGACAGACAGACAGACAGACAGACAGACAGACAGAGAACAATAAATTGTTACTTGACAATAAGTGCGAATCAAGCATATATGGAATAACAGGTAAAATACATGATCAAATGAATAAATAACCACCTTCATTTGTCCTACAATTACAGCAAGACAGCTTTCATTTGAATCCCCGACTCCATCATCTCAAAAACCATAGGTTATCTGTGCATTATTAGCGAGCACTTCATAAAAGTAACGACACAACTGCAGTTAATACTTTTGAACTTGCCTAGTCTGTCAACGGCGACTCAAATAGTCTCTATATAGTAATAATTTTTATCTGTGTTTGCATTTAAATGACAACTTGTCAATGTTGTGTATCCGGTAACAGTAGGGAGTATGACTGCTGACGTCAATCAGTAAACATTAGTCTAATCTCAATATTGTGAAAGTCATGCTCAATAATACGTTGTCTGTTGATCTACGGAAGGATATAATATTGGCGATGTAGACTGACTGCTGAATCATTGTGTCTAACGCAATCGTGAATAAGCAAAGGTTAACGTGCTGACTAGCTACATATTGATAGTGACGTGTGATAGGCATATATAATAAAATGTGTATACTCAAAATAGATATCGCTGAGATTTTCAACATGTGTCAATAGATATCGCTGAGATTTTCAACATGTGTCAAAATAGATTTATTGGAATACAGATGTGTCGATGACTTAAAAATAAACTAAAAAATGCATCATCTGTTGGGTATAATAATATCTTTTCGGGACGTCACACTGATCATTTTCTCAAACTGACTTATGTTGGGGGATAGAACTGATGTTAGAAAACAGTTCCAGTGAAGAATTGTAAGTCGAAACGAAAACTTCAATAACCGTAGATTCACCTCAAAGTAACATTTAATCGACAAGTATAGCCATTCAAATGTCTTATCTATCTTTGTATTCTACAACGTACCCATCGCGTATTTGTGTATACAGAGAACAAGTGTATACCAAAGCATAGCATTTTCAGATGTTTTGTTTCTGAAGAATAAAAGATATTTTTTGTGGTTTTGTTGTTCATTTACGGTGAACGTTAGACAATAAGAACGGTCATTTGTTTTAAGCGAAGATGTATTAATTGGCAGAAGTCGATCTGTAATTCATATAGATGCATTTCTCTTAAACTTTGCGACTGATATTCTCAAAAACTTATAAGTAATTTTTTTATTCATATTTTGTTAAGTAATTTATATTTATAATTACAAAACTATTTTAGCCTTCACCAAATGAAATATGTTTCTTTAGAGACGATTGTAGAGTGCATTACTATTCTTCGTTTTGTGTACGTAGATTGGTATATATATATATATATATATATATATATATATATATATATATATATATATAAAAACATATATATATATATATATATATATATATATATATCCATTTAGGAGATTCATTTAAACATATACAACAAACAATACAGTGTTTCTGGCTAAGATGTTTCACTCAGGCTTTGCTGAACTATCACAGTAGGCCCAATCCATATATATATATATATATATATATATATATATATATATATATATATATATATATATATATATATATATATATATATATATATATATATATATATATATATATATCCCAATTAGTACGAGACATTAAACGGGAGATAATCGAAAATTTCGTGACCGTTATCATGCATGAGATGACAAACACAATTACACAGATGATTGATATTTTATTTTCGTGAGAGTGTGAAATTATATATGGTTCGTACATAATAGAAATAAATTAAACAAATTTCATTATGTCATGATTGAATATTGAAAATTTGCAAGTGAAATGGTAGCCCTTGGAAACCATAAAAAATATACATATACACACAAGGTATCAATCACTCAATGTAAGTTACACCTGTACAAAGGATGAATAGATAGCTATTAACTCTGTCTCCCTTTGTCTTCAGTTTCTTTTAAAAATATTGTGACTTTAATATTTGCTCAGTAAATTATCGTGTGAATATATCAGATCTGATATAAGGATACTGGTTCTGACAATTAAGAATAAGAAGTCAAATATTCATAAGGTTTGAACCTTAGCCTTTAGATTTGTCTTTTCTGTATATGTTAATTAGCAATAACAGATGTCAGAAATCCAATATGTTGGCAAATAAAGAACAACATCATATATCAAGATTGATGAGTGATATGTTAGAGTATTATGTTTAAAATTAGAACTCAGGATAATAGTAATTAATGGGAATATAGATCTGAAAATGCTTGCATTTGTGATTAAGTGTACAGTATGGGGGGGGGTGATAATGAACATACAACTAAGGTTTGGAGAATTCATCGGAATGAGAATTAAGAATTAATGCGACCTTTATCAAATATTCATAAGGTGTGAACCACGTCTTTCCTGTATAGCGATAATTAGTGTGAGATATTTAGTATTTTTGCAAATTAAGAATACTACCATATATCAAGATTGCTGAGATAGATATGTATTATGAATAGAATAGAGTAAGTGATATAGTATGTTAATTGTCTTTTTTAATGGAAATATGGATCGCATATGACTGCATTTATGATTAAGTGTATTATGGGGACTTGGTAGTATTAACTAGGTCATACATTCATTGTAAAAGGTACCCGGTACAACTCGGCTTTGTATGAAAACTTTGCCTTTTTGATGGGCTGACGGCAGGAACACGCTCTCCATGAGAGAGTGCGAAAGCAAATTATGCAGCCATGGTACGATTAGATCAAATATCACTGAATAAAATCGGGTTCGTTCACCTTCTTGTCCATCCTTGCTAGAGTTGTAATTAGCTAAAAGCAGTGCACCCAACATGTTCATGGAAACCTTCGACATATCCCATTACAGGCGATTTGAAAAGTGATTTTAAAGATTAACGTTTCTCAATAATATCTCTATCTAATAAACAAATCCTCGCTAGAGCTTGTTAAAACTCGCTAACTAGAGCAATGGCTACAGTAAGTCATGCAAATTGATATTTAAAAAAGAAAGCCTTCGATAAATTCTAACATTGTGGATTTGAAAGTGTGCTGAAAGATCAAAGTGTCCCCAAGCAAATCTTTAGCTTTAGCTTAACAAAACGTCTCTAGAGCTTGCTAAAAATATCTGAGTCGCTACATTTATGGTTAGAGCAATAATGTACGCTTGATATACGCCCAATAATCGTAACTAATTTACGAAAACCTTCTACAACTCCAAAAAAATAACTTGGTAAATCTAATATAGGCATTCCAAAAATGTTCTTAACCTCTTCAAGGTATCCCTAAGCAACATCTAAGCTGAAGTACAAACACTCGCTAAAACTGGTCAGATAAATACATGTAACACGCTTAAGAAAACCTTCAACAAATCCAAATAATTTGATAAACCAATATATAGATGGAACTTGTGAATATGTTTTCAAAGAGCCAAATTTCTCCAAGCAATATCCTAGCTCGTTTACTAAACCTCCGCATAGTATTGAGGGCACGGCATACCTGACCGCCTTTTAGCAACCAACTGTAATGCAAATAAAACAATTCAAGCAACGAATAGAGTTAGAACATTTTAATGACGCTTACTGGGTTTTCAATAAATTATATTGACATAGTTTCATTTTCTGAGTGAGATATCAACTTGTTGGATGACAGCAATGACCTACACAAATGTCATGTTACTATTGGAACATGCAAAATAATATAAGTTTAATTATACTCCAATAATATCGTATTACAATATTGCATTGAATGTTGAATGGTCCAAAGAAAATAATTGATAGGTTATACCACCAAATACAAATGAATTGAATAATCGATTTCATTAAATTTCTGTTATTATCGCAAAGTAAATTGTTTGAGATGAATAAAAAAGTTTTTCTTTTTCTAGTTCGCCTAACTCACAATTTAAAAATTAACATGTTTCTGTTACCATGGATATTCGCAGCTTTTATTATTTTAAAATACGCTATAAGTATGTATGTATGTATGTATGTATGTATGTATGTATGCATGTATGCATGTATGCATGTATGCATGTATGTATGTATGTATGTATGTATGGATGCATGGATGCATGGATGCATGTATGTATGTATGTACATGTATGTATGTATGTATGTGTGTGTGTATGCACGCACGTATGTATGTATGTATGTATGTATGTATGTATGTATGTATGTATGTGTGTATGTATGTATGTATGTATGTATTATGTATGTAATAACTATGTACATTGCATTATGTATATTTTAATTCGACAAGGAAATTAAATAGACAAAGTATCGATTGAGGCTATCATTTCCCTCTTGTCTGATTGGATGGATGCATATTGCTTTAGTTACAATAACGATAGTTTTCTAGCATTGAAGATGTTTGTAATAGCTGTGCCTGCGCCAGATTTCATCACACTCGATATATTTAAATCACCACCTCATGAAATCATTGCGTGATGAGTTTTGTATCTATTCCGCAGACTTTGGAAATTATAGTAAGCCTCGTACGCACCTCAATTAAGGTGGCAAATGTTTTGAAGGTAGTTTGAAAATATGTTATTGTACACGTATTTTGCCCTTGTATGGAGTCTTGAATTTGGGATACGCCGTTGCAATTTTGGTGTAACAGGGGCTCTATTGTACCTCTCACATGTATCTTACCTATAGAATTTAACCGTTTAGAAACAAACGTCAGTGAAGCCGCGGAACCTACACCGTCAATTCACAGATTACAAACCATGCACTCGAACCATTCAACCCATCATGCATGACTGTTCAAAATTGGATTGCACACTACAATGTAAAAGTACGAACTTTTGAAGTTCGGCATACACAGAAATTTTACATGAAAATTGGGGATTGTAGAAACTATTATATAAGTGGGGCTTTTTTTAACAAGAAACGCCGACAAAGCCGAGTTTAGTGCATATGAGTATGCATAAATATGCAATTATGTCTGCTGTCTTGTTGGCGGTCTTTTATATTATCTCGTGAGGCTATGCTCGGTCTCGTGAGACTATGCTTTCCACTTTAATTTTGAGAAATAAATGTGTCTTTCATGTAAAACACCCACATGTGTCCTATTTATGGCCTTCTCAATATTACAAATGTGCATTGAAATGAGTACTTATCAAGCTATTGTGTGATACAGTTTTGAATATTTCATATCGTTTAGTGGTTTTCTATTGTCGGGATGTCCTGAGGGGCGACGGGTAATTTCATACTGTCACCTCTGATATTTAAAACATATCAAGTCTATGATTCATCACGTGTTACCGAAACAAGGTGAATGACTTGATTTGAGATCATTTTCGCGAGACTAAGATAATTTGCACTTGTGTTAGAATTTATCAATAATGTATTTACATATGTAGCCATAGCGACAAGTGTTGCATCTATATTTCTATTGTAGTATACAGTTAGTATTATAAGGTTTTATTTTGTGTCTCTTTTCTTACTATTCACTGAAAGGGGCGATAATTACATATGATAGGAGTTCACTATTCACCTATCATTACAAATATAAGCTCAGTGTAAATCAATAATAACGTACATTAGCAAGCCCCCCCCCCTCCCTCTCTCTCTCTCTCTCTCTCTCTCTCTCTCTCTCTCTCTCTCTCTCTCTCTCTCTCTCTCTCTCTCTCTCTCTCTCTCTCTCTCTCTCTCTCTCTCTCTCTCTCTCTCTCTCTCTCTCTCTCTAGGTATGTAGGTAGGTAGGTATGTATATATGTACTAGGTAGGTATCTATCTATCTATCAATCGATGTATGTCTTGTTTGTTTGTCTGTCTCACTCTGTCGCAGTCTGTCTGTTTCTGTCGCCATAGTCTTAAATAAATTTCACAAATTCGAATAAATATAGGATTTCGATTTACTCACAACCTGATTAGAAACGTCGAAGAGGTTTTGCTTCGAAGGCGGTTCATCATTACTATTGCCTGATGCAACCTAGACGAGGAGACCACAACCCAGATCTGTACATGCACCTGTAGAAAGTAAATAAAATAAGTGTCGATAAAAGATCACTAGACGCCTGCTACGCGTCACCATTATCGACAGCATATTAAACTTACGCGGCGATATAAAGTCAACTGCATCGTCCGTGCGTGAACATCTCATTAATTCCCTTGAAAGAACAAAATCAATAACACAATATCAAAGTCAAATGAAGCAATAGTGTGGGACTTGTTAGCCATGACATGTTAAATGCGATGGAGCATTCGCGTTACTTTAATACTCACCTGGTAGCTGCATCACCTGTTGTCTGTTTTAGATCAAAAATCTAATTACTTAAGCCTTGGATAGTACAATTGCGTCTTCTCATTTTTTTCTTGTGGATTTTATCCTTTTTAGGAATTATTTTTTGAATCCGAATCTGACCTCAATTTCTGTCAATTGTGATTGCACACCTAATGGTATTATATATGACTGTCCTCAATGGACAATGTTTGCGGCAGCTAGCTCTCACTATGTGCAAAGTAACTGACGATATGTCTACAATAAAAGGTATTCAATGATATTGTTTCTTTTGCCAATTTTAATTTAGGAACATATCTACTTACTCGATGTGGCCCGACAAAGGTCTTAGGCCAAACACTAGTCTTGTTGCCAGCTTCTGAAAAGAAAATCGTTTAAGACCCTGTCGTGTACAACGTTGTCTGCTGTGTCAGTCAGCCAGGATAACAGATCTGAAAGACTTATTACTACATACATCGGTTGCCGGTGAACGGGATGCTGCTTAACTCGGTGGCGAAAGACATAATTAGCGAGATGGACTCTCTAGGTTATTCATTCAATTTTGTTATTGTTATTTTTTTCAAGGTTTGGAGGGTCTGTTGATATATGTATTAATTGTATGTCCACCTCGACATAATCAATTACAAAACAATTAAACAAAAGAGTTATTAACACCAGCTTAATTGATTGTCACCAATAATTAATTGTTACTGGGAGAGGAGTGTTATTGACTCCTAACTGGGGTTTGATCACGCGCTGAGAGAGCGAGTGAGCGAACAAGCGAGCGAAGAGAGAGTGAGACAGAGGGACAGAGAGACAGAGACAGAGACAGACAGACAGACAGTCAGTCAGTCAGTCAGTCAGTCAGTCAGTCAGACAGACAGAGAGACAGACAGACAGACATTGACAACAAGAAAATAATAGGCGGAGAGCTTCTCATTCAGTAATTTTCACATCCTGCTTTCTTATACTCACATTCTTTATTTTCTTCCGTGTCACTAAGACATGAAAGATAATAACGAAATACAGTAACAAAGAGATACTAGAAAAGTATTGAAAAACATTTTAATTATTTCGTCGGTGATATTTCAATGCTTTATATATTATTTAATGCCAGAAAAAGAAGTGAAACCCTGCAGGCTTTAAATCAACAACATGTTGAAGTTACCTTATAGGCTTTCTCAGAACATCTTATGTGGTGATCTTAATCCTTTTGTATCTATGCCCAGGGCGTTTCGCCAGGTTAACACATAATCATGACACGTCATAGTCAAGACCATTTCCTTAGAAATTGACATTTATGAAATGTGTCATTTTACTGACAAAAAACAATTTTACTTTTAATAGAATTGCTTTATTTGACATCAACTATTGTACCCCCTTAGAGTTTTGTTTTTACTTAAAAACTTCAAACATTTCGACTTTTATCAACAAACTCATAATATATTAAATATTTTATAAATTATAAATATTGCAATTTCATGTTTTCTCTTAGATGACGGTAATGATTGTCATTTCGTTGTCTGCCCATTTTAAACGATGGCGACTTTTCTTTAAATTATGTAAAACTTTGTCCGAATCGACGAGCTTGTTTTTATCATGTGTATCGCAAACTGGTTGGTTCACTGTATGGTCGGTTTGTAGACAACACTTTACCTCTGGAAAGATTTTGTTTTTCACGTATTGACGGTACACAAGAATTGACAATGCTGCAGAAATGCACAGCGCCATCACACCACCGACGATGCAACACGTGATTAATATGAGGTCGCTGTGATCGTTCGCTTTTGAAACTTTGTCTCTGTGTTTAGTTATATTTTGAGGCGTTTTTATCACCTCAGATGTTAACGTGACGACATCCTCAAGTTTTTGCGATGGAGAATTAGATATTGGCGTTTCTTGTCTCTGAGTTCCAGTTACACTTTTCTCTGTTCCAACAACAGTCGAATGATCGGACATGGTCGTGGTTCCCTCTGTTTCCTCTGTTTTGCTTGTTCTTGTGTTAAACAAGGAAGATGCTAATGGTTCTGTCATTGAAGTTGATGACGTCATTGCTTTACTTGTTACCCCTGCAGCTAGCGTTGACCCGGCTGCCAATGTTTTCCATATTTTGGATCCTGTCGATTTTCCTGAAAACGTTTCTGACGTCACCAAATCTTGCGTTATCGTCATCGATGTAAGCGGTCGTGTCCTTCCAGGAGCTACTACCCGAGTTGAAGTCGTCGATTCTTTTTCAGTTGTTATTTTCTGTGTTTCATCTCTTCTTTCGGTTCCAACGTTAAGCGTAACTGATATTATGGACTCGGTTACTGTTGACCTTGATGGAGTTACAGCTGTCGACGTAACCAATTCTGATGACGTCTGATACGAAGTTGTTGGTTGTTGGGTAATCACTCGTGTAATGCTGATGTCATCTATGGCCATATCACCAAGGTAACTAGATCCTACCACCGCCTCAATGACAACCTTTGGAGGAGAAACAACACAAATAGATTAATATAAGAACGGTATTCCAGAACAAACAACATGATGTTTACAAATATACAATGGAAGCTTGGTATGCCTAATCGACCATACTGTCTGAAAATACACTGATTATTGCACAGTGGGTTTCGATCGTAAGGAGTTTATGTGTTTGACTTTACTAGTATATGGTGGTTTTACAAATTCATGATAATGATGATGATGATGATGATGATGATGATGATGATGATGATGACGATGAGCAATCCTCACTCCATCACTTTGAACCAACCCCCATTCTTACTCCATCATCTAGGCCCCGACCCATCCCTCCACCTAGGCCCCAAACCCGTCCTCCCTCCACTTAAGCCCCAACCCTGTCCCCTCTCCACCTAGGTCCCAAACCCCGTCCTCCCTCCACCTAGGCCCCCATCCCATCCTCACTTCACCTGGGCACCCAACCCGTCCTCCCTCCACCTAGGCCCCCATCCCATCCTCACTTCACCTGGGCACCCAACCCGTCCTCCCTCCACCTAGGCCCCAACCCATCCTCACTTCACCTGGGCACCCAACCCGTCCTCCCTCCACCTAGGCCCCCATCCCATCCTCACTTCACCTGGGCACCCAACCCGTCCTTCCTCCACCTAGGACCCAACCCCGTCCTCTCTCCACCTAGGCCCCAACCCCGTCCTCTCTCCACCTAGGCCCCCATCCCATCCTCACTTCACCTGGGCACCCAACCCGTCCTCCCTCCACCTAGGCCCCAACCCCGTCCTCTCTCCACCTAGGCCCCAACCCCGTCCTCTCTCCACCGAGGTCCCAAACCCCGTCCTCCCTCGACCTAGGCCCTGATCCCATCCTCACCTCACCTAGGCCCTGATCCCATCCTCACCTCACCTAGGCCCTGATCCCATCCTCCCTCCACCTAGGCCCTGATCCCATCCTCACCTCACCTAGGCCCTGATCCCATCCTCACCTCACCTAGGCCCTGATCCCATCCTCCCTCCACCTAGGCCCTGATCCCATCCTCACCTCACCTAGGCTCCAAACCCCGTCTTCCAACCCCTCACCACCCCCACCATTAAAACTTAATTACCTACCTGAAATGGATACGTTACATTAACATGTACTTCTGTATATAACCAGTGGTCTCCATACGTCCTTCCCTGTTGTCCGGATTTACTCCATATCAGTTCCTCTGTATTTGAGTCGGTGTTATAAATGTATGCGTTCATGGTTCCTTTATGAGATAAAATATGTGTAGTAATGTCAGACAGATTTGTAGTGTTCACAGATAACATATCGAAACAATTTTACCGTGGGATGCAGTTTAATACATAGATATAGATATGGATCAGGCAGAGGAATTCATTAATAAGTACACTTTGTAGCCTTGGTAACCAGGTCTAAACACGAGGGGGTGTTGCCATTCAACCACTCCGGCATGGCAGTAATCCCCAAAGCGTTCAGTCTTGGTAAGGGGCCATTCTTCAGATTGATTTGTTTTCAGGTTGAATATTTACATTATACGTAAGTTGTACAAACTCTCAAACTCATTAAAATGCATTTTCAACAACAGTCCTTGCATCATCATGACCCCAAATGCATTGTAACTAATTACCCGCCACATTCAAGCTACACACCTTGCATTCATTTTAATTAGTAAGATGTGTCACTAGGGGGCGCCCCACAAAGGATGAAAAGCAAGCGTTCAATCACAAAGCAGTCAACAAATTCTGACTCAAACAATTGACTCCTTAAAAATATATGTATGACCTGAAACAATATTAACGGATTTTTTGACCGATTAGAAATACTACCAAACTTTTGCTTGGAAATTATTATCTATTTTCAATGAGGCAATATTACTTAAGTATCACGACCCTCACCTCTAGGTCTGGCCCAAAAGCTGCCAACGAACAGCGATCCTAGCGGCCAAACTATGTAATCTTTTGGGTTTTTTTTCTGATAACCGGATTGGAGTATATTCAATGAAATAGTGAATCATCTACTCACCCATACTGGTGCCATGCATGTGATTATAAAATGACACTGTTGTGTAATCTCCATTATCGTGTACTGGGTATATCATACTAACAAGTCTAGCTTTGTCTCCTTCTAATCGTGGTGAAGACGCCTCTATATACACGTAAGTACCTGTGTAAATGTAATCAAATTAGAATGAATGCATAGCAACGCATGCGCAATTTAGTCAAAATCCCCTATTTTTTTTAAAACCCTTTTTTTCCAATGTATGTCATGAAGGATATCAAATGGGGAATAATTTCTTAGCTGATAATAGGTGCTTGTAGAAAGTAACAACTGTCTATGATAGTTTTTGTTATGGTGCGGGGAAACGACAAGCGACAACTCAACTCCAGGGTAGTGTGAGAACGATCAATAAGGGCGCCACCAACGACAAAAAGATTATACAGTAACAGGACGTGCTTTGGTGTCAAATTATTTTTTGTCCCAAAATAATGTCTAAAGCTAAATAACAAGTACTCTGGTTTCCTATTCGTGTACTAAACTTTCAACGCGTAAATAAGATGTAGAAATAAAAGTCTGGAAACCAGGATCAAATGAATACGAATTCCGTTCTATTACTTAGTAATCATCAACTTACCGTTGCCAACATTCCCATATGTGTGATCATTACTAGGTCCAGTAGCACCTGAGGGCGTAGTTCCGGTATTTAACAGCCAATCAAAGTCGTCCTTGTCATCTTGGTGAAAGTCACAAAAGTCGTATTCGAATGTACATTCCGCAGGAGCAAACGTTGGTGGCGCTGTTGACAAAAATAGCAATTTTTGTCAGTGAGCTGTGTGCACGAATAACGTTAACAGTAAGCCTTATACATGTAAAATTACTCAAGTCAGTACTTTTATTTTCATTCACGTTTTTATTCAGGGATGTCATTTTTGTACTCGTATATGTACTGAATATGATGTACCATGACTTACTTGTGGCAATAGCCTCTTCAATGATGATATCGTCCAACCCTATTTCCATATAGCGGGAATCTCCCTTGATAGCCTCAAATACGATCTAGAAACATGAAATATTGGTAGAATATTCAAAACATTACAATATATTTACACATTACTGTTATACCATTGAAAATTGATTGAAAGGTTTGTTGTTTTTGTTTAAAAGTGACTAAACATATTTATATGATTGTGTAAACAAATATGTAATTCGTCACATATTTCTGGCCGGCCTTGATATCCCACTTTATGATCTACATACAGAGATACATACATACATACATACATACATACATACATACATACATACATACATACATACATACATACATACATACATATACACACACACATACATACATACATACATACATACATACATATATACACACATACATACATACATACATACATACATATATACATATATACACACATACATACATACATACATACATACATACACACACACACACACACACACACACATATATATATATATATATATATATATATATATATATATATACTATATATATATATATATATATATATATATATATATATATATATATATATATATATATATATATATATATATATATATATACATATTGTAGAATGTGATTACATAACTTACCGTGCAGTTTGATGTACAGGGAGGTAAGTCGACTTCAGCATACGTCCACTCGTCCTCAGTTGTTACTGCATCTTGTTGCCAAAGTACCACTTCATCACCATTCTCGTTGCTTAGAAAAACGTTCAACGCGAACCCACTGGCCGAGGATTGCCGAACATACATGTGGAACCAGAAAGAAAATACCATTCTGTTGGACGACGATAATTCGGTGGTCTGTATTCGGGCTTTGTCGCCCTCACTCGGTGCATTTAGGTCAGCGTGTATGAACCAGCCGCTACCAGCTACAAATAGAGCAATTAGAAACAAAAGTTAAATATTACCCTCAAAATGTGTTTTTTTTCGGGTGGGGTGTTCCATTTCGTTGGAATAGCTAGCTCTTCATCACGTTATGAAACATCAAACAATAGCAACAGACAAAGAAAATAAATAATTTTTATACAATGTCTAAATTCAGAAGTACGAGTAGTATGACAGAAAATAGGTAGACTCGGATAAAACTGAGTTAGAACATTTTACAACTACTAGAAAAGTTTCATGGCCGCTCGTTCCAGCAAAAACGGTAAAGAAGTGGGTGAACCACGTGATTGTAACTAGGTTATATATAAAAAATGGGCGAGAAAACCTAGTCACGATGTTCACACTAAAATATACAATAACAATGTTATGAGAACATCCAGAACTTTGGGTCAGAACCCACCACTCAAAGTTTGGCGAATAGAGCCTTCATTAATCGAGTCGATGTCGTTGATGGCGCTGTTATAAAAAGCAGCCATTTCACACATAAAATGATTGGATAACGATACAAATTATTCAAATATGAATCTCTTACATTGCAGTGTATGGTCGTCATCTATTCCCCAATTGTTCCTCCCATATTGTCGGGCTGGTGTTGGACCCTGACTTCTCTGCCAATTGAACTGATCATTAGGGTCTTGAATCCATCCACAGAAGTCTGACTCAAAGTCACAAGTTATGGCGAGACCTATGAAGTAAACGGAGATATAATTATTGAATCGTTTCCATGGTAGAAACATTCCGACATAATAACACGTATGTGTCCATTCACTGAACTGTGTTGCTATACACCTAACTATGTTGCTATATGTAGGAGTCATACTAACCCCATAGGGGCTATTATATGTGCCGCCCTTTGAGGTGTAATGCTTTTATTCTGCTTCGTTGGTCTACAATATATGGAATCTGTTTGATTTTCGGCTTGGAAAATCTCAAATAGGGTGGCACACTAATATTTATTTTGTTTGGTCTAAAATCACTATAATGGGATCCCAGAAGGGGGCATGACATTCATAGACTCTCGGTCTCGGTTAATTTCTCGACTGCACACGAAGTAAAATAATGTCTGCGCATGTTTATTGTATATATATATCCGACTTTCCAACCCTGAAATGCTTGTGTAATTGTTTGTAATTCTAAAACCCTATCTAATGGTCTAGGCTATAGCCCAGAGAAATGGCTATCTGGTTTGAAAATGTCGTTCGCTATAAAACTTAAAAACCAATATGTTGAGTCAGATTTAGCAAGTGTTAGTCTCTGGGTTATGGATGGTCTTGGGTTTTTGTCAAAACGGGTGTAAAATAGGGACTGGGTTAGTCTAGTTCCTGACGACCGTGTTCCAATTTTACACTACACGCGTGTGTAAACGTAGTGTAAAATCGGAACACGGTCGTCGGGAACTAGACTAGGACTGGGTTTGGTCGCATAGGAGTTTAACCCTCATCCCCCTCCCCGCGAGATGCAGACCTGTGTGTGTACAGAATTATAGATAACAGAAGCTGGATAGTGTGTTTATCGTATTTCAATTTACGTACACACGTACGTTGAGCAAACTAAGTTTTACTTGTATATGTTGATTTAAAACTTGTGTTTGTTTGTCACACGATTCTCGTGCTCCCTTTGGTCCAATTAGTTTAATAGTTTCCTTCGATGTTGACGTACGTGACATGAAAAAACAACGACCAGGCTTGAGATTAAGTCGAGTGGGCATTTACGGTTGACCTGGCGACTTTTAATTAGTTTCGTAAATTACATTTGTGTAATAGTTCAACTAAAATGCTATCGATTTACTAATTTGTTTGGTAAACGAAATTCATGTGAGGTCCTTTTAAGTTGAAATGACGAAATGGGTTGGAAAGGGACCGAATGGTCTACGTGGTTGCACAGTCACTATATTGTGAGATATTAGGTAAACAACATGAATAGAAACATATAGAAGTAGAGAATTCTACTCCAATAATAGAAACAACCAAGTATTCAGTATTATTCTGTTGTTTTCTGGTTGACTGAACTAAAATCAAATCTTCTAAAGTTATGGTTTAACCATATGTCGAACTGGGCTATTGTAGCCTTCCCGCCTTCTCAGACTCATTTTTACGAGCAGTAGCCTGTTTACGGCTTTAGTCACACGAGATACAAACGGAGTACCACTAGCTCCGTAAACAGGCTATGCAAGCCATAGAACGTGTTTGTTTTTTTCTACTGACGGAACGAAAAATAATACGTCTTGATCAGTGCCGTAAAGTGGTCTGTAGTTTTACGACGACGTTGGGACTGGTTCAGGTTGACGACAACTTCACAAGTCTCATCTCAGATCAAATTTTCCTCAAAACATTCTAAACGTCATGGTGATTCCAAAATTAATCAACTAATAATTAACGAACCATCGAAAAAGTTAACTCCTGGTGGGTGGAATACAAACTTAGACCCCTCGTGGGTGGAATATAAACTTACGCATTGTTCGTCCGTGAGGGAGATGTATATTGGCTAAGGAGCCGACCATATGTTTACAGCCAGTTGTGTTTACTAGCACTTCGAAGCAAGTGAATGACAAAATTGATGGTTGTCATCAAACATATGGTAAAATGAATAGGTAGTCTTAAAGGTACGCGTCAAGAAATAGTGGATGTGACATTACAACCGAAAAGTTCGAAAATGTCCCCACCATGATATTGTCTATGCTCAGACTACGTTGGGTGTGTCTGGTCCATGGTATCACTCGTTTGTCAAATTTCAGATACATGTGTTCTAATTATGTATGTTGTTGTTATTGTTGTATCATGGAAGTGAGTGATACTTCAATGGTAGTATGTTATTGTGTCATAGACAATGGAAATGTAGGTTGTATTTGATGACACGTTCTTCTTGAATTGTTTGCAATCTGTTATATATATTTGTAACACTGACAATAGCTCTATTGTCTGTGACTGTACACAAACACTGATCATTTGACACACACATACTTAGCAACTTAGTGGTGGGTTATACTAGTACTTCCGTGGGTAGAGCAACATAGTTGAAGCGTTATCTCATACATAATAGATCCATGATCCGAGGTACCTAAATCCAGACGTCATCTAAAGTACACACTATCGTAGAGGTAGAGTCCCGGGGAGTAGAGCGATCGACCTCATAATGCCACAGCCCTTCTATCATATATTACTTTCATTTTCAATTCCAAATTGTGGAGTGAAACTATTTTAAGTCGAGAAGCAAGTATTAACCGTTAATGTCGAGAGTCTGTTTCAACTCAAACCGCTTTTGAGTTTAGTGAGATGAGGGTTCAACTGTGTATCGACGTGTCATCATTTACACATTTCTTCACGGTGTAGAACGAGGACACTTGAAATGATCAACAACGTGAACGTGGTCTACATTTAACAAATTCCGAAGTCTTGCTTTTTGAGTAATAGACTCATCATTTTTGTTCAATAAAAGTAAATCCCAAACTTGAAAATGAAAACTTGTAGATGAACCGCCCTTCTGTACATTGTTCAATCCGATATCATGGTTAACATATTAGACAATAGAACTTCCCAAGCACCCATTGTCTATCGTTCCCTTCAGTACAAAACTTGTCAATGTTTTCCTAAAATCAGCACAATGTCCGGAACTTACGAAATTCTTTAAAGTTTGACACTGTTGAAATCACAGACTGTGTTGAAATTCATATCCGGGGTATGTGATTACATCCATATGATAAAACTTGAAACAATCGTGTAATTTCTGGAGAATCAATCAAAGTGGACAAGTAAAGTTGGGAGCGTGTCTGCTTATAAAGTGCCTAAAATGTTGGCTCAGAGGTCGTAGAACTTCTAACTCTATGTGTCACCCCTTGGTTAGTCAAGGACACTTTTGTGATTCCAAACGAGATATAGTCATGACACCTGTGTGAATCGCCACAATAAAACTTCAGAAATAAGACTTGTGTGCACTACCTATGAAAAAATAAACATACTTTACCTTCTGGTAAACAAGTAAGAATTATAAGAACGAATCCCTGTAGATACAAACACATCATCGCTTCCCACACACAACTCGGAAACTGACCGGCTGTTAGACTCGGCGGTTACGTTGATAGCGTAGGATGACGTCATCGTGACGTTTCAGTAGTCCATACCATATATGGAAGGGGTGTAATGTTCTATTGAAGACATTTGACCAGTCATCTGTTACTTTACGTCGTGCCATACTAGTGTAGAGTGCAGAGTCGTGTCGGGAAATTAAAGTCAAACTTTCGTTTCAGTAATTGTGTATCGTATGATTTTCGCCGTAGACTAGACAATAGCACAATATACCGAGGCGTGCATGAAGCGTGACACTGGAAAAGACCGGTCAGGGTCATAGGAGGTCACCAGAAGTGCTGTGAGGCCAAAAACACGCGTACGTGTGTGAAGTTGTAAAATGGCAAATCAAAACAATAACACTGAGCACTTAGCATTGGGTCTACATTTATTGGTGTAGGTGACCTGTGGGATGTCAAATTTTAGTACACAAAATAATTAAATAAACTAATAACAGACAGACAGACAGACAGACTTTGGATTCGTTTCGAATCCCTGTCTTTGTATATCAATTTGTTCAAGATTCGCACGATGAAATTACATTTACAGGCAGTAAAGTGTTTGTACTAAAAACGTGAAAAACTTTGTATAAACAGTATATATGGTATATTGCAAGAAAATGTTTCAGTGTACTTTCAGCGAATTGAACACTATACTATACTATATGTAGGACCATAGATAGTGGAGGGGAGATGGTAGGACCTACGTCGGAGCATGGATCTATATAAACGAGTATCGATCCATGGTCGGAAAACTGAGTTAATCCAGGATTTGAAAACAATATATTCATAACGATGGACGAATTTCGAGACTGGTCAGTATGGCCACGGTCCCTCTATCACGTGACAGAGTGACTGCGGTATGACTAGTACTTTTGCAGACAGAACGGTCCGAAACACAATATACCGTACGGTGCACCCTGCTGCACTCGTTGTCTTGTTCAGTCTATCAAAGCTGAGATTTTAGTACGGACAAATCGAACCAGATTCTGATATTGATGTGTAGTGCCGTGTGGCGGGGTTGTGACACATGGGCCTTATCTGAGAAATGTACGTCAGGTACATATACAGGAAGTGAAGGTGTGTCTATGTAGGTTACCATTTATGAATAAGGTCTATTGTCCGAGTAGACGACCATTCGCAGAATGAACATAATAGACATTGTCCTATTGTATTATAAACGTCTGAGGGAAGTGCGGTGTTACCTATATTTTTAGAACATTTAACAGCTCGTGTTCTATCTAACCATTCAAAGCCCACTCATGTCTCGTATAAACCATTAATACTACTGGGTCGAGACCTCAGGCAGCAAAGATCAGACCATTGAGGCATTGTTAGCTATTACATGTACCTCAATGTCGGACTGTAGACACTGGTTTCTTTCCACTGCCTATTTAGTGGTCTGAGCTATGACCAGAACATGGGGGTAAAAGGACTGAGTTTACTTCCCTCATATGGAGGTAGGAACTTCCTACCTCTACAGTCATTCCTACCTCTATATGCTTCCATGATCAGTACCATGGATGTATTAGCATTTCAGTACTAACATGGACGGTATTAGTATGGCACATTTACGGTACCAGTGAACAAGATGGCAGTCAGTATAGTTGGCAGCTAGATCACCGCTGTGATGCGCCAAAATTTCTCATCTCCAAAGTTTCCGGATTGGGTCACTTTCTATATTCATACACACGTATTAAAAGCGTTTTAAAGTAATACTGAACATTACTTCACATAGGCCATGGAGGTAACATAATGATGCCCTTCTATACCTCCGGCTATGCATACGTACGCATAAATCAAGTTGGAACGCGATGGCGAAGGTAGATTTTGGATGTGTTAGTCGGTCATTTTGATGACAAAACTGAAGGTCTGTCAAAAAAAAAACTGGCTTTAATTATCTTAGGGGAAAAAAGTGTGGCATCTTTAGAACACGCGCGCGCACGCGCACACACACACACACACACACACGCCACTATCAACATGTCTTGCATGAAGAGTAGTTCAACAACCTTATGCTTGCATTCTAAAGATATTGCCTAATTATCAAAATGATTATTTATGCAATTTACAATTACAAACTACTATAAAAAAAAGTACACCAAACCCATGTGATTCGTTATGGTTGATGGATGTACCATGTTAAAGGCGTCTGAAGTTTGCAGAAAATCATTAATTATGCAAATTACTCATTAAAATTAAACACAATATCAGGCTTTGGAGGATATGTGTGCTTTGGCATAACCCGGAAAAAAACAAACGACACAAAATGGTGGAAATAGAGCTAAATAAAGACATCTAGCCATGTCACTATGTTAGATTTTAATCACATTGGCTTTAACTGTCTTCTCTAAACCATAGGTTCACTTATGCTGCAAATAAGACAGACAATGTCTTGGTTTCAAATATTACAATGAATTATTTTATTTCCTCTAGCAAAATATTTCATCCAAAGGAAAGTACCACGTCATTCTCCACATCAATCTTCATATACTGTAAGTTGTTTTCAAATGCCCAAATTGTTAGTCTAATACCCTGATTACTGTACAAGTTCATTGTTCTAAAGTAATAATGCTAATGTTTACCCGTTACACACACATACTCCGTTAGACCAATAGTACCCTGATTTTTGTACAGTGAAATTCCTCTATAATAATAAGCTATGTAATGTTAATAAAATCAAAGTCTTTTTTTTTTTTTAAATATGTGTATGAAATCATTTCTTCTTCCCCTCTTTCCCAATGGGGAAATGACTGATAAGCATATTATCATAAGGTTGTTAAATTACCTGAGTATACTGGTATATGAGTTGGTTTAATTCTATGGTAAGACAGGCGGGGACTTGAATACCATTCTTTTCGAGAAGTGCTTTCTAATGTAAACTAAATGTAAACTAATCGAGTCTAGCCACTCAGATAACTAGTATGTATATAATAAACAATTAACAGCTGCTGTTTTCATAAAGGAATACTAATATAATAATAGTGAGGAAATTACAAGAAAGATTATAAAGTGTCAAGTGTGAAAGAGCTGGTATGTATTAAAGTGCAGAATACTTTGAAAAAGAAAGTGTTTGTACTTCTTTTGAAATTGAAACTCTATACCCTCTCTAGTTTGGTAGTATCTATGTAAATTACAGTATTATACACTAGAAGCTATGCTTTTTCCTTTAAATACACTGTTGGGAAGATTTCATCATCCCCTTTTTCCCTTCAAATTTTAGAAGTGCAGTGGTGAAAGTAAATTTGGCATACACTTCATTTTAGTACCAAAACCAAATTGATACCCACTTGATAGACTTATTGACGGTTGCATAATGTCACAATCATGCTCAATATTTAAAATGAACTTCGTTCATTTAGAGGGGAAGGGGGTCTGGTGTCAATGGGGGTTGCTGAACTTCAATTGTTGTATTTTCAACCTAATTTACAAAACTTTCACGCCCTCAATGATAACAGGTTTTGTATTCATTATTGAGATGTTGATAAGTTGATTAAAATTTACTGCTGATGTGATACACAGTGCTGGGTTTACGGCAATATTCTAATGCGTTTACTATGTTTTCTTTCACTGCATCGATCGTAGTGGTGTGACTGCTACAATTTTCATCATGGTTTACATCATATATAAAATATGTTGATGTAGCACTTATGAACTTTCATTCCGGGGGGAGGGTAGTTTAGCCTAAACAAACAAAGTCGTTTATTGAGCTTGTGTGACATATTTGTGCGATTATCCCTTATATGCAAGAAGCAAGCTAAAGTTTACCTATACTTTTACTTCAAAATTGCTATATAAACTTCCCGATAAATCTGCCTTCATTGTAGGCGAGAAATCATGCAGTTAAAGCAAACCCAAATTAATATTCAGTAAGACGGTATCAATCATGTTATACATAACTTAGACCCAATATGGTGATAGATTAACAATGTAAATCAAAATAAAGTCGTCATTTTGTGAAATATTCTTCCACTCTTGTGAGAAGTATTGTACTTGATAATTATTATGCTTGTCTAAAAAGTGTCAATCATATGCTCATTTGCATATCCATCGTATATTTGCATATCCATCGTATATTTGCATATCCATCATATAATTGCATATCCATAATATATTTGCATGCACCTTACATCATGGGTACTTTTCAAGGCCTATACGCTATTAAAAAATCAATGCATGTCCACACAAATACAGCATTTTAAAAGGGTCAATCAGGTGCGTATTTTTGCACATTCGTGTTATTTGCATAGCACTATTGGCAGACTTATACACATGCATAACTCAATAATATACAATTTACATATCAATAGTAAATTTGCATATTATGCATCAAACCACGTGGGCAGCTTTTAGGGCTTCTTTCAGGAAAGAGATAAATCGATACACATCCATAAATGAGTTGTATAAAGGAGTTGGTGCAACGCGGATAACATTTGGTTCTCTTTTGTCACACTAAAATAAGAACAAAATACAGATAATGGGTTAGAGAAAACTATCAACACTTAGAGTGGCACAATCTGAGTTTATCAACGTCTTACTAAAGTGAAAATTCTTGCATGAAACACAGACCCTACACGAAACCATGATTACGAAAACTAGTCAAGTATAATGTTAATGTCGATACATGTCTTGTATAGGATTACAATTCCCTTCTGTTGACTGCACAGAAGGGATTTCCAGTTATTTTTATACATGTAATAAATTACGTCATCAGATCATTTATGTGAGTGCTGGTACAGTATGCTTTGGTAGGTAGAATACTATGTGTAATTTTTAAACATGTAGCAAAACTTAGACCCAAAACACACAATCTCAGTTTGTGCCTCTTTAATTCTAATGCCTTCATCCATATAAACATTATCACAATGAGTACTTCAAAATAAGCTATAGTCTAATTATTGAAAAAAACAAAAGAATTCATAGTACAGCAACCAGGAGTGCTATGTCTAACAAGATCAGGTCCAACACATATAAAGACAGCATAAATTTAAAATTTAAATTCCTGACACCCTATATTTAGGTTGAAATTACATGGACTTACAGAAACCAAGTCATTAAAGCCTGACACCCTATATATAGGGTGTAATTACATAGAGTTACAGAAACCAAGTCATTAAAGCCTGGTACCCTATATTTAGGGTGTGATTACATAGAGTTACAGAAACCAAGTCTTTAAAGCCTGATACCCTATATATAGGGTGTAATTACATAGAGTTACAGAAACCAAGTCTTTAAAGCCTGATACCCTATATATAGGGGGTGTAATTACATGGACTTACAGATACCAAGTCATTAAAGCCTGACACCCTATATATAGGGTGTAATTACATAGAGTTACAGAAACCAAGTCACTAAAGCCTGATACCCTATATACAGGGTGTGATTACATAGCGTTACAGAAACCAAGTCATTAAAGCCTGACACCCTATATACAGGATGTAATTACATAGAGTTACAGAAACCAAGTCATTAAAGCCTGACACCCTATATATAGGATGTAATTACATAGAGTTACAGAAACCAAGTCATTAAAGCCTGACACCCTATATTTAGGTTGAAATTACACGGACTTACAGAAACCAAGTCATTAAAGCCTGATACCCTATATTTAGGTTGAAATTACACGGACTTACAGAAACCAAGTCATTAAAGGCTGACATCCTATCTATAGGGTGTAATTACATAGAGTTACAGAAACCAAGTCATTAAAGGCTGACACCCTATCTATATGGTGTAATTACATAGAGTTACAGAAACCAAGTCATTAAAACCTGACACCCTATACATAGGGTGTAATTACATAGAGTTACAGAAACCAAGTCATTAAAGCCTGACATCCTATCTATAGGGTGTAATTACATAGAGTTACAGAAACCAAGTCATTAAAATTTGAAATATTGTGAAGTGAGTAACTGTAGATAGTATAGAGCCTGACACATGCTTACCACAATGCCTCTTTTTTCCAATTCTTCATACATAGCCTTAATCGGTACTGAAAACGCCAATGATAACTGACATCCTCGTTGATTTGGATCAGATGGCGTAATGATGCGGACATAGGGTTTCGTGTCATCAACTTTGTCAGATGAGAGGTGTCCAGAGGATGATGACTTGGAGTAATATTTCTTAATAAGGAATTCAAGATACCCTGTCAGTAGTAGAGACTTCTGTCTCAGCTCTGACATAGATGTCTGCATAAAGATCTAGGTAGAAAAACAATATAACACAATAAGTATTGAATTCACATGCACTTTTGCTCATGATTGAAAGAGAGTTTTAGGTGTGAATTTATACAGTAGAAATTACAACCGCCTCGGTTTGAGGGCCACGATGCAGAGAGGTGTTTCATTTACTTCAGTACTATAACGCTCATTTGAGCTACCCTGAATAAATCTATTATTAGTTGCAATGATTACACATGCTTGATAGGAACCACATTCAACCAAGTATTTCAAAAAGAAATTGAATCAATCAAAAACATAGATAACCCCAAAGTTCACCTTCAAGTTGGTTTGAGAGCGGTTTGCACAATGCTCGGGCAACAGTACGCAATCATCAAATGAAGTCTGTACTAATTTGGAAGAAGAAGATGAAGATGAAGAAGTAACATAAAAATACCTTGATAAGTAACTTCTGTCCAATTAATGTAAGTAAAACCACAGTTGGTGGGTACACTCAGATCTATAGATCTCATTGGACATTGGTTACTATCTCAGCTTTTGTTGATTCTTGGTTAAATGTGGCTCTTGTCAAACTTATTTCATCATTTAAACTGAATGCAATTATATAACAAAACCCCATCATTGAATGCACATGTGGTTTACTCAGGGTATTTGCGATCATACGTTTATGAGTGTAGCAAGTGGAAGTGCAGCAGAAAACACTGCAATCACGAGTGCAAATACCCAGAGTACCCACAGTGGAATTCGCTTGTCATGAGGTTCTGTTCTTATTACATATGTTTATCCAAAATACTTAATTTCCATAAAAAACAAGATTGTGCAATCATGTACTTTTGTGTACAATGGACAACTGTGTCCTCATTTCCATATAATTTGCATACAGATATACAATAATGATTTCGATATTGCACTGCAGTGCAAATACATGTACCACTATAATATATACATGTACGCACCGGTGCAAGTAATCACTGGTACCTATGATAATAATAATACTGGCCCTTGATTCCATGAGGAACAAAGGTAGGGATGATTTTATCCGAGCTGCATTTCATCATGCTAAGTGAACCCAGAAAATTCATTTTCGCCAATCTTCCATCTGAGCGATCTCTCTAAAATAGATCCTTAAATTGGCAAATCTGGTTTAAAAGAAGTTGCTGTACACTGGATGATGGTATTATGGAAAGGAAACAAAGTTAGGAGCTTCACAACTTTTGAACACTTGCCCAAACTACACTGAAGCGAAATGAATTGTGAATACTTACATCCATACTTGCTAACAGCGTACTGGCTAACAATGGTGATGGATTGCTTATTCTGTAGCCTGCAGCACCAGGTGATAGGTCCATCTCTATAAAACACAAAATATCACATCAAGTTGTGATGCTTTCATTTGATGAATTCTGTAATGTCATCTTACGTACAAGATACATACACAGACAAAAATACATCGCTAGGGCATCCTTATCATCTCCTACCCCAAAAGAAAGGGAAAGAAATGATGAGAGTGCATGCCTACGACAGATGGTCTTTCTGTTTACAGAAAATATGGCTAAAACTCAAATAACGAAACAAGTAATTCAATAACCAATTTTAATAACTATAACTGCATTGTTGAATTAAAACTTGATTTAAGCAATAAATAAAACACAAACCTAGCACAATATATCATTTACATTAAAAACAGAATGACAGACATAATGTGACAGACAAAATCAGACAGATAGACAGACAGACAGAAGGACAGACAGAGCCAGACAGACAGACAGACAGCCAGCCAGACACAGATACAGATTAAGTACTATATATAATTATCATTTATGTACAGACAATGATGGATATAACATGTGACAGACAGACAGACAGACAGACAGACAGACAGACAGACAGACAGACATACATACATACATACATACATACATACATACATACATACATACATACAGAGAGACAGACACACACATACATACATACATACATACATACATACATACATACATACATACATACATACATACATACATACATACATACAGACAGACAGACAGCAGGGTGTTGAGATTTGCTAAAACTTCTAATGGAGAATATGGTATTATGTTGAACACTCCAGCATTTACAACTGCAAAACAGAAGTGGCTGCAACCTACCTAAAGTGAGCAGTGGCAAAACATTTCAAAATAGCACTATTGTTCTTTGCATTTTGTGAATTCTTTCACTGATATGGTAATAATGACTTACTGTTATCCATCTTAAAGCGTGTCTTCATATCATGGCCCCACCAACCAAGTAATCTAAAACATACCAATATAGACTTTACTATATACAGTACTAAAATGCATAAAATAAGTACATTCCTTGACTTGAGACTAAGACACTTTCTGTTTGACAATTTGCAGGGTGAACGATCTCTTAACTTCCAATCTGATATATGTCATGTGAATCCTACACATTTCAACCTATGTAACACTAAAAATTTTTGACATTTGATATGGTTTCTAAAGATATCAGTACAGCATTTAAAAAGCAAACTCCAATAATATACAACACATCTTTAGACTGTTCATGTTCAGCTGATTTCAGCACTTATAGGCCTTAGCTCGTCATAGAGATCAATGTACACTGAAAGACATATTAAATAGCATATGTCTAAATACAACAAGAAACAGACAAGCATTTACAAGTGAAACTTGTTATGAATATATTGGGTAAACAACTGAACTGGATTAACAACACTCGGCACATGTTGGAAGTATAGAGACATGTACGGCTTGATAAGAACAGTTTTATGGCCTATTACATATAAATGAAATGGCAAGGGAACTTGAATTGTTTGTAAACATTAACTATCATGTAAAGAGACCAAAACCACTGTTCTCATCAAATGATTCGAGTGTATTACGTACATGTACCAGTGTTGCAGCCAGAGGGGGTTTTTGGGTCATTTGACACACATTTTCTGGACCTGACCCACAATTTTGGAAGTGACGGGTCATAGTTGACCCACACTAAAATTGTATGCAAATATGTTTAGCAACATGACCACACCTATAGCAATAGCCAAATGATCATGTATGATGCATAGATAACAACAGGGTTGGATAGGCAACTGCATAATCATTCAGCAAATATCTAGCATGGGTCAGCATATGGGTAAATATTTTGAAAAACTGTACAGTTGTGCTACAACGCTATTGGCGCTTTTTTTTATAATGTCCCCCAAAAATTGTATGATGACCCAGAAAAATGAAAGTTTCGGGACACTATGTCCCACTCTTTGAAAAGGCTGGCTGCAACACTGCATGTACTTGTCGCTATGCTTTCAATATTCTATTGATTTGTCTACTTTCCCTGTTTGTATCAAGTTCCATTTGTAAGTGCTTGCCTGTCGCTGGTTGTAACATACTCAGATTATAACATATAAAGCTAAAAACAAGATGCCACTTACTTCGGGAAGTCATTATGTGCATGTTTTTCATGGATAAATGCACCAGCTATACCTCCTGCACCAGAATTCAAATACTGCCAATGAAAACATTGGTAAGAATCTATTTGTTACAACATTAAAACTCTTCATGCTGTGAATTCTCTTCATTGTACATGTGGCTTTGGGATTTTTAGAGCACTAGTAGTAATACAAAATGATCATACTACAAGAAATTTCATCATGGAGAATCAAATGAAAAAGATTTAGCCAGTCTTGTGCTATTTTTATAGCATTTTGATTCATTTCTAAAGTATCATAGCCTGTTTACATTGCAATCTGTCTTTTTGCTTCACTGTCTCAAAAACCGCTTATAATGCTTGTAACAGCAAATGAATAATTTAGCCATGTTACCAATGGCAGTTATAAGCATGCCTGTTTGAAGATATTTACATAGTATTGATATATGTAAAGTATTTGCTCATCTCTTGTGCATACATTTACATAAATTATTGATTTAATCTGACCAGTCAATGAGGCTGACTGTGTTATCACTCCCAACTGTGACCAATCAGTTTGAGTACATTTTCTCAAACCAATAAGTTTGTGTGTATGATTTTCAAACGACATTATTCAGTTGCCATTGCTAGCAATACAAGCGGCTTGTGAGCCAGAGACGCAAACCCACAGAATGCGATGTAAACAGACTACAGTTATCAAGTACCCACAAATTTATTTTATTTTTTGCTTAAATATCTTGAATAATATATATAGATGAATACTCATTTCAGAATAAATCAATGTATTATAATATTAATAATCATTCCTTATATGAACAGCAATAGAAGTGCATGTGCCACATTTGAATATAAACAGAACATACCATATATGTACATCAGCAGGAAAAGTACACATCCCATTTATGGACATAAACATACCATACAAATACATAACATTCCATATATGGACATACACTTACCTTATATGAACACCAACAGGCAAAGTCCACATCCCAATCATGTAGTTCAATTTCTGCATTTCCCACAGCATGAGCTAGGTCAAACCCAACATAACAACCCTAGCAATACCAACAAACAGTGTATGAATTACAGGAAGCAATCAGTTAAGTCAGTCCTTTAAAAATCAAGGTATTACAGTGTAAATGCTATATCAGCATTGGAATAAAAGGAACCAAACAGAACCAAACAACCAATATATAGAATAGATAAAACACACTATATGCACACCCACAAAATACATGCTCACAAGTGTGAAAGTTAGAGTATGTGGAGAATGATTTAAATTATTTGAACTTTGATTCTAATATTCAAATAATATTCAAATAATATTCAAATAATTACCTTCTGATGCCCAGCTTTAGTGATGGTCTTCATGTCAAACAGCTGTCCAGTGTAATATTGCACACCACTGAACAAGACAACAGCTATACTATCACCTTGTTCCTCTATAAGTCTCAATATGTCTTCAGTTCTCAGAGTTTCTTCTCCCTAGAAATCAACCAAAGAGTCAACTGTAGAAATCACCAAATGTGTCCAAGTTCAAAGTTCACTAACAGGCAACCAGTTTACAACATTATCTATTTAGTTGTGCTAGTTAGTCTAGCTCAATATGCCACAGGCTGGTTACCAGAGAAATAAAAGATTTCGTAGTTTGGTCACTAGGCTATTTTGGTGCTCGAAGTGAGGGCCAGAGTGATGGAGTATCACAGCTTAAAGACAGCAGACACGGTGGTTCACTCATTTTTGCCGTTATCTTTTATTATCAACTAGACTACTAATAATCAAAACATGCCTAATCACAACTATAAAATGCTCTTTTAAGAATACACAGAGCAGTGTTGCAGCCAGAGGTTTTTTTTGGGGGGGGTAATTTGACACACATTTTTTGGACCTCACCCACAATTTTGGAAGTGACAGTTATGGATGACCCACACTAAAATTGTCTGCAAATATTTTTAGCAACATGACCATGCCTATAGCAACAGCCAAATGATCGCATATATTGCATAGAAAACAACAGGGTTGGATAGGCAACTGCATAATCATTCAGCAAATATGTAGCATGGATCAGCATATGGGTAAATATTTTTAAAAACTGCACAGTTGTGCTACAACGCCATTGGCACTCTTCTTTATGATCTCCCCAAAAAATTTATGATGACCCAGAAAAATGAAAGTCTCGGAACACTATGTCCCACACTTTCAAAAGGCTGGCTGCAACACTGCAGAGTGCTTTTATGCACACTTTGTTTTACACTTCATGCACTGCCATACAATCAGCAACCATGACCAAAATTAAGCCCTCACTTTGCCAATCTGGGGTGCACTCTTGCAATCCATACAAGTCAACATGTGTATGTGCGAAATGGCCTGAATTTTGAGAACCGGATTACGGCATATTACTACATGAAAAATAGCAATGGATGCCCAAATTAAGACAGGAATGTGTTACTG